>NC_041383.1:480267249-480267742 GCF_002162155.2 Triticum dicoccoides | reverse complement strand
GTGGCGTTCCCTCTGGATGAACAGGACCTCGTGGTGTGGAGGGCTGGATGAATAGTAGACGGTGGAGGGGTGCCCATGGAGGGGTGGTTGAATAGGACCCCGTGGTGTGGAGGGATGGATGAACAGTAGATGGTGGAGGGGTGCCTGTGGAGGGGTGGTTGAACAGTAGCCGGTGGAGTAGCGCACGGTGGAGGCTGGATGAACAGGAGCCCGTGGAGGCTGGAGGAGGTCGACGGTAGCCCGTGGAGGCTGGAGGACGTCGACGGTGGAGATGAACAGTATCCCGTGGAGTCCTGTTTTGCGGTACGCCACACCCCTCCCGATGAACAGGACCCCCGTTTCGATCGTAGGAGGTCCGTTTCGTCTGTTTTGCGGTACGCCACACCCCTCCCGATCAACAGGACCCCCGTTTCGACCGCAGGAGGTCCATTTCCTCCATTTTGTGGTACACCACACCCCTCCCGATCAACAGGACCCCCGTTTCGACCGTAGG
>NC_041383.1:480223702-480267237 GCF_002162155.2 Triticum dicoccoides | reverse complement strand
CACAAGTCCGTTTCGTCTGTTTTGCGGTACGCCACACCCCTCCCAATCAACAGGACCCCCGTTTCGACCGTAGGAGGTCCGTTTCCTCCGTTTTGCGGTACGCCACACCCCTCCCGATCAACAGGACCCCCGTTTCGACCGTAGGAGGTCCGTTTCCTCCGTTTTGCGGTACGCCACACCCCTCCCGATCAACAGGACCCCGTTCCAAACGTAGGAGGTCTATGTCGGGCCTCGTTTCCATCGCCTGTTCGGTCCAAGCCGGTTGGCTCCCACGCATTCCATTGCCTCCCGATGAACACGACGCATTTCGTTGCCTCCCCATGAACACGACGCATTCCATTGCCTCCCCATGAACACGACGACGACGCTGTTTCTCTGTTCCGACCCAGCCATGTACACAAGCCCTGGCCGTATGTATGCGCGAGTAGGCATTCGAGACCCCGCCCGTATGTACGTATGTGGCCGTATTTTCTTTCTTGCACCCTGGCCGTTGTACGTATGTGTACATGCTACGTGCGCGCCTCTACTACGACACGTACGCGCCTCTACTATGACACGTGTGCGCCTCTACATCGACTAGTATATATGTGTGTACACGTTCGCGACCAGAATGACAACGCTACGTACGCTTTGACCAGGTGGGTCCCGACTGTCAGGCAGTTCCTTGCATGCGAAAATGTAGCTGGTGGGTCCCAGCAGTCAGAGGGGCGAATCGTTTTTTTTTTGCCGAACGCACTTCCTTTGCGTGCGAAGATGTAGCTAGTGGGTCCCAACAGTCAGGGGGCGAATCATTTTTTTTGCCCGTACGCACTTCCTTGCGTGCGAAGATGTAGCTGGTGGGTCCCAGCAGTCAGGGGGGCAAATCGTTTTCTTTTGCCCGGACGCACTTCCTTGCATGCGAAGATGTAGCTGGTGGGTCCCAGCAGTCAGGGGGAAACTTTTTTTGCAAAATACGGTGGCCCGTCCGGTGGGTCCCCGCTGTCAGGTGGAGGAATCATTATTTTCCGCGTAATAAGGAGGCACTTCCTTGCTGCGGCTGTGGACCCAGCTGTCAGCCTCTCCACGTACAGTCCACGTCCGATGGAAGTCGTTCCTTGACCACGTTGACCATGCCGCGCCTAGAGCACCACGGCGGTGGACGATGGCGAGGCCTAGGAGGGGACGACTCGGAGCCGGGGAAGACGTAGCAGTGGATGCCCATGCGAAGAGGAGTACGAGGGTTCGCTGGTTCGGCTGCGGCGTGAGGCTGCTGTCGCCGCAGAATAACAGGGGTTGTGGGTGAGTAGAGGGATGGCCTGGCCAGCGGTGGGAGTAGTAGGGGCAGTGAGGCCTCCGCGGCATCATAGCCGGCCACGGGAGGCAGGAGCATGCGGCACGACCGGCGCTGGTTTGGGCGGCTGGAGCAAGAAGACCAGAGGTTGAAGAACCACTACAACCGTTGGATGAACATCATACGGTAACAGGTGCTAGAATCGTTCATATTGACTAAGTTGACAAAGCCCTCCATCCCCGTCAACTTGGTAGGCCCACAAGTCAGCCTCCCAATATGCTACGTTCCAGCTGGCAGGGGGAGTATTCATTTTTTTGTGCGTAATAAGGAGGCACTTCCTTGCGTGCGAAGATAGCTGGTGGGTCCAACAAGTCAGCGGGGGGCACGTTTTTTCACGAAATACAGAGGCCCTTTTGGTGGGTCCCAGATGTCAGGTGGAGGAATCATTATTTTGCGCGTAATAAGGAGGCATTTCCTTGTGTGCGGTCGTGGACCCAGCTGTCATCCTCTCCACGCACAGTCTACTTCCGATGGTGTCGTTCGTTGACCATGTTGACCACGCCGCGCCGAGCGCATCCAAGGTGGTGGACCACGGCGAGGCCCCGATAGCAACGAGCCGGAGATGGGAAGACACGAGAGTAGAGTCGCAGACGAAGAGGTGTACAAGGGTTAACTGGTTCTAGTGCGGTGTGGTTCGGCAGTCGGTGGAGAAGAACAGGAGGTGTGGAGGGGTGGAGGGATGTCCTGGCCAACGGTGGAGTAGCACTTCATAGCGAAGCGTGCTAAGCAGAGCTGCTAGCAGCAGGAGGCGGGAGGTGGTCCCGGCGGTGCTGGAGGAAGAAGACGAGAGATTGAAGATGGATGCCGGTCGTTGGATGTAAATCCAGCGGCTAACATGTCAGAATCATTTGTTGATTAAATTGACAACGACTTGCGTTGGCTTCGACCTATTGGCCCACATTTCAGCCTCCAAAAATGTGGCATGTATTCAACCCATTTTTTCAGAATTTACAGTCTTTTTTTGCGCAGTAGAATTTACAGTCAATTTGATCTTTTTTTTTGAATTACAGCCATTAGCTGGGCTGGGTGAACAATTAATGTAGCGTCCATGCGGCCCATTTATTTTATTTCCTAAAAATATACAGGCCATTTGCACTTTATCTAGATACATGATTTTGCTGGGCTGATTCTAATTATAATGTTGGGTTGGGCCAGCAATGTTATCAAAAAATAAAAAAGGGTTGAGCATTTTGTTATAAATGTATTTAAATAATAAGTGATATTATTACATTCGAACTTAAATCTTACCAAGCTTTTGTACACAATCACTAGGATTTTCGTGCCAAAACAATCCAGGATTTTATTTGTTGAGAAATTATTTTTATAAGTTAATAAGATGTGGGATATTGTTTTCTTACATATGTAAGTATCTGTTAAATATATGATGACAATAAAAATAATATATAATAACATATAAAATAATTTAAATATATATAATATAGTTAGAAGGGAAACATAAGTTGTACATGGCGTTCCTATTCTTATATAGAAAAATAGAACAGACCTCTGCGTTTTCTTCAAAAAAATACATAAATTGAGCTGCCAAAAATAAAA
The DNA here is from genome assembly GCF_002162155.2 of Triticum dicoccoides. Lineage (NCBI taxonomy): Eukaryota > Viridiplantae > Streptophyta > Magnoliopsida > Poales > Poaceae > Triticum > Triticum dicoccoides. The sequence continues at coordinate 480,264,353 of NC_041383.1, read as the reverse complement.
CCTCGGATGGGAGGTCCATAGGCCGGTCGATACATGACGGCCCTAAGAAAATACAAACAGGCCCTCCCATCCGAGGTCGTGGGTTGCGCATGTTAAAAATGAAAGCCTAGACGGGGCAGCCCAAAACCACGTCCAACACTTGCCAAAACTTCGCCCCTCGTTTTCTCTGTGTTTCGCACACTCGACATTGTGTGGGCATTTTGACTGTGCATCATATGAAGATGTGCTATGCATGAATGTTGATCAGCATGATGTTAACTGGCTGGTAGTTCCATTTTCGACCATGAATAAAACTTCCAACATGACGTTAACCCTGTTTGAAAAGGCCGTGTTAATATAAATGCTCTGCCTCTGAAAGTTGCAGTTTCTTATCTGAAACTGAACTTGCAGTTTCTTATCTAAAACTGAAACTTGCAGTTTCTTCTCGTCTGCACTTTTATACTCCTATGAAACTACATTTTTTTAAGTGCTAAAAATAGATCTCTAGAATTCATAAAATTCTTCATATGCTCAATACTGCAAATCTGAAATTCAAAATACATTCATATCTGAAAGTACTCTCAAAATACACAACACAAAACACAATTCACAACCTGCAAATACTGACAACCCTAAGCTGTGACAATTCACAACCTGCCCGACTATTGGGCTGGGGGGGCAGCCCCCTCCTATTCCTCGGCGGCAGACAGCCGCCCCGTGAGACGATGTGAACACCGAGGGAGACGATGGTGGGGAAGCGTCGTCGGGCCAACTGCTTTTCTCCACTTGCAGTTGGGTTCGGTCGACGAAGACTCCACCGGCTCGCTGTAGCAGGACACCCTCACAAACGGCACCCTGTAGATGATTGATCCTTCAATCTCTGGTGGATGCTCCATCTGTTGGGGAACGTAGCAGAAATTCAAAAATTTTCCTACGTGTCACCAAGATCTATCTATGGAGAGACCAGCAACGAGTAGAAAGAGAGTGCATCTACATACCCTTGTAGATCGCTAAGCGGAAGCGTTCAAGTGAACGGGGTTGATGGAGTCGTACTCGTCGTGATTCAGATCACCGATGATCCTAGTGCCGAACGGACGGCACCTCCGCGTTCAACACACGTACAGCCCGGTGACGTCTCCCACGCCTTGATCCAGCAAGGAGAGAGGGAGAGGTTGAGGAAGACTCCATCCAACAGCAGCACAACGGTGTGGTGGTGGTGGAGGAGCGTGGCAATCCAGCAGGGCTTCGCCAAGCACCATGGGAGAGGAGGAGGAGGGAGAGGGGCAGGGCTGCACCAACGAGAGATCAAATCGTGTGTTATGGGCAGCCCCATGCCTCAATATATATAGGGGGAGGGGAGGGCTGCGCCCCCTTTAGGGTTTCCCACCCCCAAGGGGTGCGGCCAGCCCTAGATGGGAAAGGGGCGGCGGCCAAGGGAGGATTCCCTCCCCCCCAAGGCACCTAGGAGGTGCCTTCCCCTCCTAGGACTCTTCCTTAGGGTTCCCCTTTGACCCTAGGCGCATGGGCCATGAGGGAAGTGGCGCCCCAGCCCACTTTGGGCTGGATCCCTTCCCACTTCAGCCCATGTGGCCCCCCGGGGCAGGTGGCCCCACCCGGTGGGCCCCCGGGACCCTTCCGATGGTCCCGGTACAATACCGATGACCCCGAAACTTGTCCCGATGGCCGAAACAGGACTTCCTATATATAAATCTTTACCTCCGGACCATTCCGGAACTCCTCGTGACGTCCGGGATCTCATCCGGGACTCCGAACAACATTCGGTAACCACATACAAGCTTCCTTTATAACCCTAGCGTCATCGAACCTTAAGTGTGTAGACCCTACGGGTTCGGGAGACATGCAGACATGACCGAGACGTTCTCCGATCAATAACCAACAGCGGGATCTGGATACCCATGTTGGCTCCCACATGTTCCACGATGATCTCATCGGATGAACCACGATGTCAAGGACTCAATCGATCCCGTATTCAATTCCCTTTGTCTATCGGTATGTTACTTGCCCGAGATTCGATCGTCGGTATACCGATACCTTGTTCAATCTCGTTACCAGCAAGTCACTTTACTCGTTCCGTAACACATCATCCCGTGATCAACTCCTTGGTCACATTGCGCATATGATGATGTCCTACCGAGTGGGCCCAGAGATACCTCTCCGTTTACACGGAGTGACAAATCCCAGTCTCGATCCGCATAAAACAATAGATACTTTCGGAGATACCTGTAGTGCACCTTTATAGTCACCCAGTTACGTTGTGACGTTTGATACACCCAAAGCACTCCTACGGTATCCAGGAGTTACACGATCTCATGGTCAAAGGAAGAGATACTTGACATTAGCAAAGCTCTAGCAAACGAACTACACGATCTTTGTGCTATGCTTAGGATTGGGTCTTGTCCATCACATCATTCTCCTAATGATGTGATCCCGTTATCAACGACATCCAATGTCCATAGCCAGGAAACCATGACTATCTGTTGATCACAACGAGCTAGTCAACTAGAGGCTCACTAGGGACATATTGTTGTCTATGTATTCACACGTGTATTACGATTTTCGGATAATACAGTTATAGCATGAATAAAAGACTATTATCATGAACAGAGAAATATAATAATAACACTTTTATTATTGCCTCTAGGGCATATTTCCAACAGTCTCCCACTTGCACTAGAGTCAATAATCTAGTTCACATCGCCATGTGATTACCACTCACATGTCACATCGCCATGTGACTAATACCCAAGAGTTTACTAGAGTCAGTAGTCTAGTTCACATCACTATGTGATTAACACTCAATGAGTTTTATGTTTGATCATGTTGCTTGTGAGAGAGGTTTTAGTCAACGGGTCTGAACCTTTCAGATCCGTGTGTGCTTTACAAATCTCTATGTCATCTCCTAGATGCAGCTACGACGCTCTATTTGGAGCTGTTCCAAATAACTGTTCTACTTGGAGCTATTCTAAATTGTTGCTCCATTATATGTATCCGGTATCTCTACTTAGAGCTATCTGGATAGGTGTTAAGCTTGCATCGACGTAACCTTTACGACGAACTCTTTTACCACCTCCATAATCGAGAAAATTCCTTAGTCCACTAGTTACTAAGGATAACTTTGACCGCTGTCCTGTGATCCATTCTTGGATCACTCTTGTACCCCTTGACTAACTCATGGCAAGGCACACTTCAGGTGCGGTACACAGCATAGCATACTGAAGAGCCTACGTCTTAAGCATAGGGGACGACCTTCGTCCTTTCTCTCTATTCTGCCGTGGTCGAGCTTTAAGTCTTAACTTCGTACCTTACAACTCAGGTAAGAACTCCTTCTTTGACTGATCCATCTTGAACACCTTCAAGATCATGTCAAGGTATGTGCTCATTTGAAAGTATTATTAAGCATTTTGATCTATCCTTATAGATCTTGATGTTCAATGTTCAAGTAGCTTAATCTAGGCTTTCCATTGAAAAATACTTTCAAAATAACCCTATATGCTTTCTAGAAATTCTACATCATCTCTGATCATCAATATGTCAACAACATATACTCATCAGAAATTCTATAGTGCTCCCACTCACTTCTTTGGAAATACAAGTTTCTTATAAACTTTGTATAAATCCAAAATCTTTGATCATCTCATCAAAGCGTACATTCCAACTCCGAGATGCTTACTCCAGTCCTTAGAAGGATCGCTGGAGCTAGCATACCTTTTAGCATCCTTAGGATCGACAAAACTTTTCTGATTGTATTGCATACAACCTTTCCTTACAAAAACCGGTAAGGAAACTTGTCTTGACATCCATCTGCCAGATTTCATAAATGCAGCTAATGCTAACATGATTCCGACGGACTTTAAGCATCGCTACGAATGAGAAAATCTCATTGTAGTCAACTCCTTGAACTTGTGAAAAAACTCTTCACCACAAGTCGAGCTTCACAGACGGTGAAATTACCGTCCACGTCCATCTTCTTCTTAAAATCCATTTATCTCAATGGCTTGCCGATCATTGGGCAAGTCCACCAAAGTCCATGCTTTGTTCTGATATATGGATCCTATCTCGGATTTCATGGCTCCTAACCATTTGTCGGAATTTGGGCCCACCATCGCTTCTCCATAGCTCGTAGGTTCATTGTTGTCTAGCAACATGACCTTCAAGACAGGATCACCTTACCACTCCGAAGTAGTACGTGTCCTTGTCGTCCTACGAGGTTTGGTAGTGACTTGATCCGAAGTTTCATGATCAATATCATAAGCTTCCACTTCAATTGGTGTAGGTGCCACAGGAACAACTTCCTGTGCCCTGCCACACACTAGTTGAAGAGACGGTTCAATAACCTCATCAAGTCTCCACCATCCTCCCACTCAACTCTTTCGAGAGAAACCTTTCCTCGAGAAAGGACCCGATTCAAGAAACAATCCATATTGCTTTCGGATCTGAATTAGGAGGTATACCCAACTGTTTTGGGTGTCCTATGAAGATGCATTTTATCCGCTTTGGGTTCGAGCTTAATCCTGAAACTTTTTCACATAAGCGTCGCAGCCCCAAACCTTTAAGAAACGACAACTTAGGTTTCTCCAAACGGTGTCGTCTCAACGGAATTACGTGGTGCCCTATTTAAAGTGAATGTGATTGTCTTTAATGCCTAACCCATGAACGATAGTGGTAATTCGATAAGAGACATCATGGTACGCACCATATCCAATAGGGTGCAACTATGATGTTCGGACACACCATCACACTATGGTGTTCCAGGCGGTATTAATTGTGAAACAATTTCCACAATGTCTTAATTGTGTGCCAAAACTCGTAACTCAGATATTCATCTCTGTGATCATATCATAGACATTTTATCCTCTTGTCACAATGATCTTCTACTTCACTCTGAAATTACTTGAACCATTCAATAATTCAGACTTGTGTTTCATCAAGTAAATATTCTCAACATCTACTCGAATCATCTGTGAAGTAAGAACATAACGATATTCACTGCATGCCTCAGCACTCATTGGATTGCACACATCAAAATGTGTTACTTCCAATAAGTTGCTATCTTGTTCCATCTTACTAAAAACGAGGCTTTTCAGTCATCTTGCCCATGTGGTATGATTTGCATATCTCAAGTGATTCATAATCAAGTGAGTCCAAACGATCCATCTGCATGGAGTTTCTTCATGCATATATACCAATAGACATGGTTCGCATGTCTCAAACTTTTCAAAAATGAGTGAGTCCAAAGATCCATCAACATGGAGCTTCTTCATGCGTTTTATACCATTATGACTTACATGGCAGTGCCACAAGTAAGTGGTACTATCATTACTATCTTATATCTTTTGGCATGAAAATGTGTATCCCTACGATCAAAATTCAATAAACCATTCCTTTAGGTGCAAGAGCACTTATTCAGGTTTAATACTAATCTTGATGGTAGAGGGAGCGTGCGATGTTAGATCACATCAAACTTGGAAACACTTCCAACACGTATCGTCAGCTCACCTTTAGCTAGTCTCCGTTTATTCCGTAGCTTTTATTTCGAGTTACTAACACTTAGCAACCGAACCGGTATCCAATACCCTGGTGCTACTAGGAGTACTAGTAAAGTACACATTAACATAATGTATATCCAATATACTTCTACCAACCTTGCCAGCCTTCTCATCTACCAAGTATCTAGGGTAATCTTGCTCCAGTGGTTGTTCCCCTTATTACAGAAGCACTTAGTCTCGGGTTTGGGTTCAACCTCGGGTTTCTTCATTGGTGCAGCAGCTGATTTGCCGTTTCATGAAGTATCCCTTCTTTCCCTTGCCCTTCTTGAAACTAGTGGTTTCACCAACCATCAACAATTGATGCTCCTTCTTGATTTCTACTTTCGCGGCGTCAAACAACGCGAATACTTCAAGGATCATCATCTCTATCCTTGATATGTTATAGTTCATCACGAAGCTCTAGCAGCTTGGTGGCAATGACTTTGGGGAAACCATCACTATTTCATCTGGAAGATCAACTCCCACTCGATTCAAGTGATTGTTGTGCTCAGACAATCTGAGCACAAGCTCAACGATTGAGCTTTTATCCCTTAGTTTGCAGGCTAAGAAAATCGTCGGAGGTCTTATACCTCTTGACGTGGGCACGAGCCTGAAATCCTAATTTCAGCCCTCGAAACATCTCATATGTTCCGTGACGTTTCGAAAACGTCTTTGGTGCCTCCACTTAATCCATTTAACTGAACTATCACGTAGTTATCAAAACGTGTATGTCCGATTTTCGCAACATCGACAAACGACGTTGGGGTTCAGCACACTGAGCGGTGCATTAAGGACATAAGCTTTCTACTGATCGCATAATCGCTACTATCAACTTTCAACTATATTTTCTCTAGGAACATATCTAAAACAGTAGAACTAAAACGCGAGCTACGACATAATTTGCAAAAGGTCTTTTGACTATGTTCAGGATAATTAAGTTCATCTTATGAACTCCCACTTAGATAGACATCCCTCTGGTCATCTAAGTGATCACATGATCTGAGTCAACTAGGCCGTGTCCGATCATCACGTGAGACGGACTAGTTAACGTCGGTGAACATCTTCATGTTGATCGTATCTACTATACGACTCATGCTCGACCTTTCGGTCTCCGTGTTCCGAGGCCATGTCTGCACATGCTAGGCTCGTCAAGTTAACCCTAAGTGTTTTCGCTGTGTAAAACTGTCTTACACCCGTTGTATGTGAACGTAAGAATCCATCACACCCGATCATCACATGGTGCTTAGAAGCGACGAACTGTAGCAACGGTGCACAGTTAGGGGAGAACACTTCTTGAAATTTTGTAAGGGATCATCTTATTTACTACCGTCGTCCTAAGTAAACAAGATGCATAAACATGATAAACATCACATGCAATCAAATAGTGACATGATATGGCCAATATCATTTTGCTCCTTTTGATCTTCATCTTCGGGGCTCCATGATCATCATCGTCACCGGCACGACACCATGATCTCCATCATCATGATCTCCATCATCGTGTCTTCATGAAGTTGTCACGCCAACGACTACTTCTACTTCTATGACTAACGCGTTTAGCAATAAAGTAAAGTAGTTTACATGGCGTTCTTCAATGACACGCAGGTCATACAAAAAATAAAGACAACTCCTATGGCTCCTGCCGGTTGTCATACTCATCGACATGCAAGTCGTGAATACTATTACAAGAACATGATCAATCTCATACATCACATATATCATTCATCTTGACCATATCACATCACATAGCATACCCTGCAAAAACAAGTTAGACGTCCTCTAATTGTTGTTTGCATGTTTTACGTGGCTGCTATGGGTTCTAGCAAGAACGTTTCTTACCTACGCAAAACCACAACGTGATATGCCAATTGCTATTTACCCTTCATAAGGACCCTTTTCATCGAATCCGTTCCGACTAAAGTGGGAGAGACTGGCACCCGCTAGCCACCTTATGCACCAAGTGCATGTCAATCGGTGGAACCTGTCTCACGTAAGAGTACGTGTAAGGTCGGTCCGGGCCGCTTCATCCCACAATGCCGTCGAAACAAGATTGGACTAGTAACGGTAAGCATATTGAACAACATCAACGCCCACAACTACTTTGTGTTCTACTCGTGCAAAGAATCTACGCAATAGACCTAGCTCATGATGCCACTGTTGGGGAACGTAGCAGAAATTCAAAAAATTTCCTACGTGTCACCAAGATCTATCTATGGAGAGACCAGCAACGAGTAGAAAGAGAGTGCATCTACATACCCTTGTAGATCGCTAAGCGGAAGCGTTCAAGTGAACGGGGTTGATGGAGTCGTACTCGTCGTGATTCAGATCACCGATGATCCTAGTGCCGAACGGACGGCACCTCCGCGTTCAACACACGTACAGCCCGGTGACGTCTCCCACGCCTTGATCCAGCAAGGAGAGAGGGAGAGGTTGAGGAAGACTCCATCCAACAGCAGCACAACAGTGTGGTGGTGGTGGAGGAGCGTGGCAATCCAGCAGGGCTTCGCCAAGCACCATGGGAGAGCAGGAGGAGGGAGAGGGGCAGGGCTGCACCAACGAGAGATCAAATCGTGTGTTATGGGCAGCCCCATGCCTCAATATATATAGGGGGAGGGGAGGGCTGCGCCCCCTTTAGGGTTTCCCACCCCCAAGGGGTGCGGCCAGCCCTAGATGGGAAAGGGGCGGCGGCCAAGGGAGGATTCCCTCCCCCCCAAGGCACCTAGGAGGTGCCTTCCCCTCCTAGGACTCTTCCTTAGGGTTCCCCTTTGACCCTAGGCGCATGGGCCATGAGGGAAGTGGCGCCCCAGCCCACTTTGGGCTGGATCCCTTCCCACTTCAGCCCATGTGGCCCCCCGGGGCAGGTGGCCCCACCCGGTGGGCCCCCGGGACCCTTCCGATGGTCCCGGTACAATACCGATGACCCCGAAACTTGTCCCGATGGCCGAAACAGGACTTCCTATATATAAATCTTTACCTCCGGACCATTCCGGAACTCCTCGTGACGTCCGGGATCTCATCCGGGACTCCGAACAACATTCGGTAACCACATACAAGCTTCCTTTATAACCCTAGCGTCATCGAACCTTAAGTGTGTAGACCCTACGGGTTCGGGAGACATGCAGACATGACCGAGACGTTCTCCGATCAATAACCAACAGCGGGATCTGGATACCCATGTTGGCTCCCACATGTTCCACGATGATCTCATCGGATGAACCACGATGTCAAGGACTCAATCGATCCCGTATTCAATTCCCTTTGTCTATCGGTATGTTACTTGCCCGAGATTCGATCGTCGGTATACCGATACCTTGTTCAATCTCGTTACCAGCAAGTCACTTTACTCGTTCCGTAACACATCATCCCGTGATCAACTCCTTGGTCACATTGCGCATATGATGATGTCCTACCGAGTGGGCCCAGAGATACCTCTCCGTTTACACGGAGTGACAAATCCCAGTCTCGATCCGCATAAAACAATAGATACTTTCGGAGATACCTGTAGTGCACCTTTATAGTCACCCAGTTATGTTGTGACGTTTGATACACCCAAAGCACTCCTACGGTATCCAGGAGTTACACGATCTCATGGTCAAAGGAAGAGATACTTGACATTAGCAAAGCTCTAGCAAACGAACTACACGATCTTTGTGCTATGCTTAGGATTGGGTCTTGTCCATCACATCATTCTCCTAATGATGTGATCCCGTTATCAACGACATCCAATGTCCATAGCCAGGAAACCATGACTATCTGTTGATCACAACGAGCTAGTCAACTAGAGGCTCACTAGGGACATATTGTTGTCTATGTATTCACACGTGTATTACGATTTCCGGATAATACAGTTATAGCATGAATAAAAGACTATTATCATGAACAGAGAAATATAATAATAACACTTTTATTATTGCCTCTAGGGCATATTTCCAACACCATCTGGGATCGATACTCCCACCACCGCTCCCTCACGATCGGATTCGGTGAATCTGTTTGCTCCATGGCCCAGAGGAGCAGCTCTATGTACTCCGGCGCGACTCCCTCCGGGAGTATCATCGCCTTTTCGCTCTGTTGCAGATATTTGGCCATGGATGTCGCTGTCGCCGTTAGTTGGTCCTTGTTGTCAAACCAAGACTGTATCTCCAACATCCTAGCTAGCTTCACAGGGTCGTCGTCTGCGATCCTCACGTATCGGTTGTACTCCTCCGTCGATCTACTTCTCCACAGCACCTTCACTCGCCGGCGGTGGTTTTGAATGGAAGAGGAGAGGAGCAGCGCTGGTTTTGGATTAAAACGGGAGAGGAGTGACGCTGGTTTTGGACTGGAACAGGAGAGGAGGGGCGGTGGTTTTGAAATGGAAGAGGAGAGGAGCAGCGCTGGATTTAGATTGGAACAGGAGAGGAGCGGCGGTGGTTTAAGAGGAGAAGAGCGGAAGAGCGGCGCTGGTCTTGGAAGTATTTTTTGTTGTTTTTGTGTATTTTGGGTCAAAGTTTGACCACGTACTGTATGTGACAGGCAAAATGTGAATGCATGTCACCAAAAATTGTATCGTTTGGTTCGTATCTGAATGTACTTTCAAATTATATTATTTTTGCAACGTATAACATATATTTTATGTGCGAAAATCATGGTCAATTATGACCCAGGATAAAAGGGAGACTAGTTAATGTGGGGTCGCTTTCTTAATTGAAGGGTAAATTGATTTTGATTTTGATCCAGTCACAGCGCGCCGGCCCTCTCGCCCAATCCTAAATCGCTGTCGCACGCTCCTCTCCCTCTTCTCCATTGCAAAACCACCTCCTCTCCTCTCCATCATCTCCATTCCAAAACCACCATCTCGCCTCTCCCTCTTCTGATCTTCTCCATTGCAAAACCACCTCCTCTCCACTCCATCATCTCCATTCCAAAACCACCTCCTCTCCTCTCCATCATCTCCATTCCAAAACCACCGTCTCGCCTCTTCCTCTTCTGATCTTCTCTCCATTGCAAAACCACCTCCTCTACTCTCCATCATCTCCATTCCAAAACCACCTCCTCTCCTCTCCCTCTTATCTATTGCAAGACCACCGTCTCTCCTCCCATCTTCCAAAGCTAGCACCGGACCACTCAGAACGACATCTATGGAGAGGATGCAGCAGCGAATCAGGCAGATCGCCGGTGGTGACCAGGCAAAGTTAGCCAGGTTGAAGGAGATCCTTAGTTGGTTTGACAATGAGTGGGAGATTTCGAGGATGGTGCGGGCCATGTGGCAATGTATGCGAAAGAGCGAGACGGCGGCGATGAGGGCGGCGATGTACATGTACTCCTCGTCGGCAGTCACGCCGCAGTCCTTCGAGTTCATCGAGTATCTCCTATGGGCGATGGAGCAAACAGATTCGCCCGAGGCGACAGTCAGGCAGAGGTGGTGGGCGTACAGGTCGAAGGTCGAGAACCCAGATGATAACGAATCGATCGAGTATGGTGTGCCATTCGTGAGGGTGCAAGAGCCAGCCGGAGCCACAGGAGTATTCGTTCTCCCACCGCAAGAGGAGGCCGGATGGCGCGACGTCGCTTCCCCGCCGTTCTCCACGGTTCCCTCGACGCTCGCCTCGTTTCAACGGCGGCGGTAGGGTTTAAGGTAAGCTTTGCACTAACCTAATCTTCCACCTGCTCATGCTTACAATCAGTGTGACAGCTAATGAAAATCATGCTTACAATCAGTCTTCGAGTACTACGCCAATCACCCTAAAATAGCTCTGGACCTTTGGGTCAAAGTTGTGACACAGTGTACAAATAAAGAAAAATAGATTGGTGCTTCTTTCAGAAAAGAGTACTCCCTAGAAAATTGCCAATATAAGCTACTAGTATTTGGTTAGAGGATTTGCTGCCGAGAAAGATCCGTCCACAGAGAGCGCCACACATCCCACTGGTTGTGGTGGATGCCAATGCGTGCATGCAGCATGGTTGGTGTCGTTAATTTTTACTTGGCACACCTCGCACTCTGCATATATGCCGGTTCCATACATACATTTGTGCAGTTCCACCAAAATGCAGCTGAATAACCCTGTTTGCACAGATAATGAAAAGGCGTGATTACATTATAGTGGCACTAGTTGATGAAACACACAAAATAAATAGAAGAAAATATTGCGATAGTATCATAGTATGCCATGCTGCGAGGGCGAAATGGGCCCTGCGACGCCTCATACGGTATGCCTCATACTGGACATCGTCACAAGTCTCCTAGATACACCTTCTGCCAGTGATGAACATCAGTGTACAGCAGTAGTACAAGGAGGCACCTTGAGACATTCAAATCTCTATTTTTTTACTCCCTCCGTCCCGAAATACTTGTCGGAGAAATGGATAAAATTGGATGTATCTATAACTAAAATACGTCTAAATTCATCCATTTTTCCGACAAGTATTTCCGGACAGAGGGAGTACATATCAACTAAAATTAAGCACCCCAGTTTGCAAAAACGCTTAAACATTAACAATGGGACTAGTTGATGAAACATAATTTAACAAAGAGAAGCACTTTCTTTATCTACATTGGAAATGAAATGATAGAGATGACACTCGCTCTATTTTAACTATATTATTACTTCATTTTATCAGTGACACCAGGGTCGAGCAGGTGGCAAACGAGGTATATCGTGCATCGCAGGGATGGAGCCCGGGGGTGCTTAGATTGGGATGCTGAAGCTGGCTCTTTCAGTCACCAACATGGATGATTCAATTCATGGGACCTTTTGGTGCAGTTCACCTAAAGTGAAGCAATGTCCCGTGAGCTAGCAGCTTCTTCAATTTTTTTAAGAAAAGGGCTCCAGCCCCGGTTCCATTTCCATCAGAAAACGAAACCCACAGAGCTTCTTCTTCATTAGTTACAATAAAATTGAGCAACATCAAGGTTGGTTGTGAAGTTCCTGGAATGCTCAACTATAATTTGGATATCATTTGTGCAGTTCAACTAAGATTGAGCATGAAATGTATATCTCTGTTTGCACAAAAAAGATGGAAAGGAGGGTGACTAACAAGTGATGAAACATGCATCAAATGAAAAGAAGCATGTTCCTTATCTGAATGGCAATCCTACAACGACAGTATCAATTTCTAAAGCAGTGGCATTGCTAGATATTAGTGTGGGCATTAGGATTAACTATGACAACCGTTAAATATGACATTAGCCTTTCTAACGAAAAGAACCAACTTATCTTAATGGGAAATTTTAGCAGGACATGTAAAGAAGTGCCATTGATTCATATTACTGGAGGCATTACATTGATAACAACATTGGTTTAACGTGTCCTTAATTTTAATAGTGCGACTGCTACATTTTACCAGTGGCATTACATAAGAGTGGCTCGGGGCAACAAACATCAGAACAGGATATCTGGGTTGGTCCCATTTTTGTTCGGTATAGCCACCTTATACTGTGTGAGGCTAACAAATCTAGTGTTGGACTTACTCTGTTGACTTGTCCCCCAGTCCCCACTTTCTTTCCTTTTTCAACCAATAGATCGGGTTTATATTGAGTTTGTACTGTGTTTCCCTTTCTTTCCCTATTAGACTAGAGACCAGTTGGATAGCCAGTCTCTACTACTTTTCGCCCCCATTATTTCCTCTTCCGACCAAGTCCTAGATTCAGGTAACAAATCCTCCCCCACCCCCACGCCCTTTCTTCCTTGTTTGAACCAAGTAGTACTAGATTCGAGTGCATGAACTAGTTTTACCTCTTAAACGTAAAAAAATTAGGTGGTTTTCGAATAGCGATCGATCCTATCTACGAGGGGCCCTGAGAAATAGTAAAAGTTACAAATGCAGCGACGTCAGGAGCTCGGGAAGTAGAGCAAGGCCAGTTTCGAAGGAAGTTATACCTGATGGTCACCGGGATGTCGCTAGGTGGGCGGTGGGAGGCCGGATCTACCCACACTACGACAGCGAGGAAGAAGGGGTCGGAGGCCCTTCCTCGCTAGCGGTGCTTGGGAGAGAACGGCAAGGCAGGCTGATCGGGACGCGCCCAGCAGTGGGTAAGAGCCGTCGCCGAGGACGACCGCGTGAATGTTGCACCTTCTCACCTTCCTCGGCGGAGAGGATCTGGCTGGATCTGTGACCAGCGGTGAGCAGAGAGAGAGAGTGTGTGTGGCACCGCTGTCGTGTTTAGATCTGGAGAGGCCGAGACAGTGTGAAGAGAGCAACACTAGCAAGCAAGCGCGGAGGCTCCTGCCTATATATTGGAGTAGTACTTAGTTTTCTTTTGTCTACCGGAGCCGGCTTGACCTCGTCAATGACTGTCGAGAAGTCTTCATGCACGTGGCCCGAAGGCGTAGTTGTCGTCATTTTGATCTGAAGTGCCGGATTATAACATATAACACGAAAAAGTACCACATGACAAGAAATCATAACCTCACTGCCCAAAGGAGACAACATGAATCCTGACGGACAAACTAGACGAGGAACAAAGCTCAAATTAAAGATAAACTCGTAGAAAAGGGGTCCGTCGATAGATGTCCTAATTAACATAGCCGGCTTGACCTTGATGGCAGCCGAGTAGTCACTGTTCGTGCATGTGTCCCCAATGACTAGCCCAACTTAGTTGTCGCTGTTTAACCCTCGCAGTGATCCAAAGCACATGACACATAATTTTGCGAGATGACAAGAAACCTTTTTTTAGATTTCTCACCACAACTACAGCCATGTACAACACAGCCTGCATGATATGTAGACGATAGCCAATCCATGCGTGTCTGCTGGAGTCTGGTCACATGCATGGGCGAATTGATCTTCCGTGTCTTGCAGGGATCGTCCAGGCACCAACATAGTACAACACTTCTCTAGTACTATCGCTCGTCTCCCTCTTATATTAAGTCACCCGACTTGCGGGGCCGGGGAGTGTGCCTATGGTCGGTTCTCAATTGCCGTCCCACATGTGTGTGCGAATGCAATATGACGCGCGTTCCATTCGGAGAGCAGCGTGCCAGACCGACCGACCGTCTGGGGTGCAACGCGAACGCGATGGGCGTGTTGTATACTCCGTACATGTGTACCGCCGTTTTCTAGACGCTTTGCTCCATGGCGCGGGCGCAATCCATGGATACAAAATTAGTATATTGTATACTATTTAAAAGTCGAGGGCGGGGCTTTTCCTGCCCGGTAGGCGGCGAGACAGTTCCGCCTAGTCGGTTCGACAGAGACGCGAGAAGACGAGGGAGTAGGCTGCTGCAAATGTAGGGCTGTGTGATTTGACAGCGAGTTACTGCTGGACAGGTGGGGCCCCGTGATTTGACTTGCCATTATCATTTTAACTGCGACGCTACGACCGGCGTGAGTCTCCCGATTCCTGACCACCTCCATACAGGTGCCTCTCCCAATGCTCCACCATGTAGTAGTAGAGGTTGACTCTTGCATGAGAGCCCACTTCTCCACTTTTTCCTTGCCTCTCTTTCCTCCACATATGCAAAAATGCCATGTAAAGCACACTATTGTACTTACTTGCTCCTACAGGTGCTTAAGCTTGCCACATAGGCATAAAGTCTGATGTGGCAAGTTAATCAAGAAGAGAGAGACTAGTTTGGTGACCCAAGGAAGAACGGTGCTAAGCGCGTATACCTAGGTGAAAAGGCACTTTTGAGTCTATAGATAATTAAATGAAGCAAACTTAGCAACACCATTTCATTGGAAGAGGTCACTCCTTGGCAAATGCAATAAATACTAGTACTCCCTATGTCCCATTATATAAGAACGTTTTTGACACTACACTAGCTAGTGTCAAAAACATTCTTATACGGAGGGAGTATGAAGAAAGAGATAGAGAGGAGTAAAAAAATACACTTATAGCCAACCTTATAGCCAACCTTGTTGTAGTATGAGTGACTAAGTGATGACTATGTATGACATGCCAACATCAGATAGCCTAACACATCGTGTTAAATCTCCAAGGGCACGACCACACGAGCGACGCAACGCTCGTGGTAGGCGTGACCATGATACGGGCTGCTGGCAGCCCTTGGATCTGAGATCAAACGGTCGCATGCTAAGTTGCTGAAAATTTGTAGGATAACCCTCCAGGATAGGATATTCACCCATAGGTCTAGAATCACGCCATGAAACTGTTCGATCTCCGGTCCAAGGTCTCTCGGAAGCCCATATCATGGGAGAATGGAAAGCCACTACCCTGCCGTTCGCACGCTGGCAGTTCGCTCCTACTCGTGCCCGCACGTCCTTTAATACTACGGCGGTTCGCTCCTAGTCGTCCCGTCCATTCACATTACGGCAGTTCCACTAATCCTAACCCTCCTTCCAAATCCATGGCGTCCCAAATCTCCCTGATCGGCGGTGAGTACAAGGTTAGAACCATCACCGGCGATGAGTTCAACGTCATCTACACCCGTTCTTCCGCGATGGTGAAAGGATGCCTTTCTCGCTTCAGATGCATGTTCGAAGACTCACATGATGAGTGGGTCGCCGGGCTAGATGTTGAGTACACCACAGTCGTGGGACGAGAGAAGGATCTAAAGGACGAAGAGAGGAAGAAGCCCGCCGTGATCCAGGTTTGCGTGCATGACTTATGCTTGGTCTACCACATATGCCATGCCGACGTTGAGTGCCAGGATTTTAAGGACTTCCTCGAGAGCAACCTAGTCAAATTCGTTACTGTAGACTTTGGTAATGACAAAGAAGTCCTGCGTCGGATAGGCCTCGTTGTAGGCAACACCTTCGACCTCCAAAAGAATCGGCTGGTGTCCTCTCGTCAGCCTTCAATGCTGACCCTAGCAGGAGCCATGGTTCATCCTTCGTACGGTAAACTGGAGAAACCTCCATACATGTTTCATCGTTATGCATGGCAGCGGAATGTACTAGATATAGACCACATCCAGTATGCTGCAATGGATGGCTACCTTTGTTTCAATATCTACAAGGGTTGGATGAAGAGCAATAGCCAAGTTGGCGGTTCAAGCAAAGAAGTATCGGCCAAGAGGAAGAGGGACAAGGACGAAGTCGAGGACGTGGACGAGGACTCCGAGTAAGGTGGCAGTGTCGTTGCTCATAGTGGTTCTAATGCAGTGTCTACCGAATAGTTGCAAAGTTTAATTTTAGGTGTCCTTAATTTAATTTGAGGGGTGTGTTGTGTTGAGCCCCCAGCAGAACTATGTTATGTTTCTTCTTGTTACTTTAACTCTTAAGTAAGTACATACTAGTATTTCTTACATTTCATCTTTTAGTTGGTATAGTATTTCCACTCGTTTATTCACATTATATACGTACAATATATATGGCCAACATCATATAGCCAGCAGTTTAGTTGTCAAAGAATTTCAGGGTGCTTAGTTTTGTCAAAGAATTCCAGGGTGCTTAGTTTTATTTGAGGGGTGGGTTGTGCTGGACACCATTATTGCGACTAGCCTTTTTAATAGTACTATATGCATAATTTGGCGACGAGCGCTCTCTATATGTACCACCTTTTTTTAATTTCAAGTTTTGCTCCATGGCGCAATCCATCGATACTACTGTTGTACAAAAGTATACATTTTTTAAAAGGCTAGAGGGCGGGACATTCTAGCTTGGTCGGTTTCACGAGAGGCGAGGGCCTTTGTGATTTGATGGCTCATTACTGCTGGAAGGCGGGGTCTTGTGATTTGAATGCTCGTATAAATGCGCCGACGACCTCATCGAGGAGGAGCAAAGAACCGTGCGGTATACTTAAGTTTTCCACCGGAGTAGTACTGTGACGGAGGAGCACGAAACACGGCAGCCCAGCGCCATATGGCGATAAAAATGATCTAATTTTCTAGTCATCTCATTGTTAGCATTGTTCTATTCATTCCCTCAAAAAAAACAAAAGACATTGTTCTATTCATGCCTCGCAGAGAACGTGACACGTGCGGCGAAACACCCGAAGCAAAAGATGAAACACAGCAGCGAAAGAAGAAGGAAGATTATCACCCCAAATGATCTAATTCGCTGCAGAGTCGTAACTACTTCTTCATCGCCTCCACGACCTCCATCTCCTTGCGCGTCTCCTCTGCCATCTTCTTCATTCTGTCCATGACGCGGGATTTCTCGATGCGAGCCTTCATCATCTATTCCACGGCCGCATTAGTGGGAACACGTTTAGGTTTGGTACGTACTAGTAGGTGTGAGCAGGCTTTCGAATGTGATGGGAACAAGATAAAGATTAATTGATGGTTTTGGTTTCGAGGCCCGAAACGGCTCCCGATGAGTTTAGCGGAACATAAATTTCAAGTACTACACTGCTCAAATGCGTACTCCCTCCGTCTAGGTGTGTAAGTCATCTTACGAAAACCAAATAATCCCAAAACACTTAGGCGCGGTGCATTAAATTCTACCTCGTTTCTTGTTTCTTGAAATATCAACCAATAAGAGATGTGGGGTGTGCATGTTTTCAATGACTTGAGACTACCAAACACGACATGCAGTGGTTAGTGCATTGCATGCAATGCTATTAATTAGCAAATGAACATTAAGTTCTCTCGTTTTCCCCTCCTCCTTGGTCATGGTGCACAACCTAAGATGACTTACTCACCTAGACGGAGGTAGTAAATATTATGTTACTGTCAAAATTTGGCACAAAATACGAAGGAGACCAATGGAAGTACTACTAGCAACCCACGATTTAACTACCCGCATGCGCGCAGTGGAGTAATAATGTCTTTCTTCCGCCGTCACGTCCACTCAATTTGCATGCGCTGTATTAATTGACCATCAATGAAGTGAACGACTTTACACGCGTCAAATTATCACATGGGGTGGATCTTGGTACAAAATTGCGTCCGCCCGTGTACCCACGTGTGCATGCGAGGGAATGAGTGTCGCGTGGCATGCGCGCACATCTTCGCTTCGTGCATGTACCGCCAGTATGGCTCAGGGAGGACGAGTACATTCTTCTGGGACCAGCAGCACGTCACTATGATCAATCCACGCAAGGAGGTCGCGACAACGCCTCCACATGTGCCACGTGGCTTCATGAACTGTAAGAGAGACACTGTGTAGCGTGCCATTGGTATTCTAATTTACGTGTTTTGCACATACTTGAAGTACTAGTAATGTACACGTGCATTGCACGCATCAGATTTTGCAACCAAATTATGAATAAATACCACACTATAGCATGTAAGCTCTGATTCATATATGCATGATGTAGCCCTTCGTTTAATTCTTATAGTTCATCTCATTCAAAATCAAATTAGTTTTTATAAAAAAGCTAAGAACGCGTGAATAGGAAAAACATGGGATTATAGTGGAATGTCGTCTTGAATCCTACAGGATTGTACGAGTGTTTGATTGTGCATAGAAAAACGCAGAATTCTTTCAAAGTTCGAGTGGATGGGATGTTTCCTATGAAATCTAGTGCAAATGAATCATATGGAAAAATTCCTATGGTTTACAATCCTACGAATCAAACAAACAAGATAGGAAAAATTCCTAATGATTAGAATCCTCCAAAATTCCTTTGAGAATCCTTTGAATCAAAGAAGCCCTTAATCTATTTTATGATTCATGGAATTGTGCGTTGTAAAGCATAAAGTAAAAAACAAATAATGGCAATTCAACTAGAAAAAAAGTTTGGGCAGTTATGATACGGAAGATTCTAGAACAAAACAGAACCACTGTTGTTTTGAGGTTTGTGCATTATGCTTAAGTTCAACCATGGAGTCTGCTAGATTGTACATGTGGAAACATCTGGTGGGGGGCTAGAAGATGGTGCGAGGGGCCGAGTGGAGGGAGACTATGAAGGAATGCACAAGTGCGAGATCGATATTTAGAGAGAGGGGGCGAACATGTGCATTGTTGCACGCAGTGGCGGCGCCATGAAAAATAAATGAGCTAGGGGGCCAAGCATTGATAATCCTTTACGAGGAGGGTCAATTCATGAAATTAAACCTTTTTTAGCAGCAATTATCTAATGATCACATTCATATTAGCCTCGATATATAGTGATGTTAGGGGGGGCAGGGCCCTTACTGCCCCCTGTCTTCGCCATTGTGCACACGTCTGAGAGATGAAGCGGAAGGCATGGATGATGAGAGGGGACGTTGGATATATAATTAATGTGGGTGTATTAGCTATTTATGTTAATCCTATATAGGAAGGTATAGATTGATCGATGTGGACATGGGAAAGAGGGTGAGACCTCACTGGATATATCGATTGATCGGTTTTTGTGGAAAACTATGAAAGACCTAGCTATATACACACATACATAGAGGAACATCGATCGTTGCGCATGTACGCGTGAGAGATAAAGAATGCCTGGTATGATGGAGAGGGGGATGTGTGTGGGTGTGTGCCTTCATGGGAGACCGACCTGAAGAAAAAGATTGCATGCGTGCGATAGATAATGCCGACTGGTAGTGTGTGTGCTTGCATGCACGAGAGAAAGTTAGTGGTACAATTATAAAGAGAAGACTATTGTGTGGGTGTAAAAGAATATGTGAGGTCATAATCAATGTAAAGTTGAATTGAAATATTTGAATAAGAGATCCTTATGTTTGAAACCCATGCATGCATGAATATAATGGAGATCTGCGCGGTGTGGTTTGGAAACAAGCATGTTGTAATGTATACACATTGAACAAGGTCAGACTGATTTGAATTTGAGATAATGATGGCAGACATCATTTGCCCACGTCGCATCCGTGCATGGACACACTATTCTAATTGGAGATGATGGGCGGCTTTCGCATCACATATCTATATCTATACCCCTATATATATATATAATATTTTTATATTGTGTGCGTGTAACTTTAATTTTGAAAGATGGTCGTTGGATGAGGCGAATCCGATGGTCCAAAGATGGCAAATTTGAGCACTATTGGCCGTTGGATATCATCTAGATTCCACCAAATTTCGGTACATGTATAATCTAGAAGACTCCATGGTTGAACTTAAGCATAATGCACAAACATCAAAACACAAGCACTTCTTATTTGTTCTAGAATCTTCCGCATCAGAATTGCCCAAATGTTTTTCTACATGATTTGCCATTATTTGTTTTTACTTTATGTCTTACGACGCACAATTCCATGAATCTTAAAATAGATTAGCTTTCTTATAAAAACTAGATGATTTTGAATGAAATGAACTATAAGAATTAAACGAACATCTACATCATGCATATATGACTCAAAGCTTGCATGCTATAATGTGGTATTTATTCATAATTTGGTTGCCAAATCTCATGCGTGCAATGCACGTGTACCTTACTCTAGTCTAAATGGTGTTTGTGTGTGTTGTGCGTGATGAGGTGCAAATTGTCTTTTTTTGGGTAAACGTTAAGCTTGTTCTTCTGAAATTTCAAGCCGCGCCTTGTTATGCCGAAAATTGAAGCTAGTGTCTCTGTCTATCGTGCTGCGAAACTCCCGCCTCTTCAACCCGCGCCTTGTTAGCCCAAATATTTAAGATATATCTTTGTCTCGTTGTGCTCCGACAACTCCCTCCATCTCAACCCGCGCCTTGCTATTCCGAAATTACAACGCGCGCGAAAACTCCCACCTCCTGTGAAATCGCGACACGCGAAATGCCTGTGGTACCCCTAAACCAAAAGAACCGCCTCAAATCGGTGGGGGGTACTTTCGTAACTTACCCCACATTTCGAACAAGCGCGTCTCTAAGCCATGGTTCCCCACTGCCATCCCATCTGCCCACCCATTCGTACACCGAGGCCGCGAAAACCCACGACGAAACCCCACACCCTGCTCCGTTCGCCACCCAGCCGGAGCCTCTTCCCCGACGATGTCGTCCACAGCAACACCTCGACATCCCTCATCCACCATACCGGATGAGGATCCGTCGTCGATCTCATCGTCCCGCCGGTTCAGCCACCCCGTCCTCCACCTCCAAGGAGCTGCCCCGATGTTCCCCTCGTCTTTTGTGCCACCTCCATTCCCACAACGCCGTCTTCACCTGCACCACCGGAAGAGCATCATCATCACCGTTTCCTCGGATGAAGCTGCGGCCTAATCGGCGCCACCAAAGAGGTTGTACACTAATCGCCGCATTTTCTTCTTGATTTGATCTCATGGTGCTGTCGGCGCTCGGTCCCGAGCCGACACGGCGCGGCTCCATCCACGGCGGCGTCGCCGACCACTTCCTCCACGGCGTCGCTCCCTCGGCGGCGACGTCCACATCAGTAGGAGCTGCTGCTGCTTTAGCTCTCGCTCGCGCTGCTGCTCTGCTCTTGCTCTCGGTCCCCTGCCTGGTCTGCTCTTGCTATTGCTCTTTCTCGCGTTGCTGCTCTCGCTCTTGCTCTTGCTTGCGATGCTGCTCCGATTTGGATACACTTCAGTCGACTGAATCGACTTTTGGGTCAGTCGATTTTCAAGGGATGGGCTCGCCGGGGTGAAGGAAGAACCAACCGCAGCGGGGAGGGGGCTCGCCGGAGAGCTACCACACTATCTATCTTAGGGTATAGGATGGGGGCGGTGGCGGGGCCTTGGCGGGACGGTGGTGTGGGGATCGCCGAAGAGAAAGCTCGGCACGGGGGGGCCAAGAGGGATGGCCGGGGCGGCGGCAGACCGGCGGTTGGGAGTGTTTTCGGGGCGGGCGGGGCGGCGGGGGGCTGCTGTTTGGCCGGTGGTGGCTGGCGGCTCAGGGGGGGTGGAGGTTGAAGATGAACCACAGGCCCTTGATTTCGTATCCAACGGCTGCAAAATTGACTGACCAGAGATGAAAAAGTCCGTCGACCGACGTGTAGCCTCACCTTGCTAGTGCGTTCAGTTTCGACAGCAAAATTCAGTTTCGATAGCAAAATTCAGTTTTGATAGTTAGGTTCAGTTTCGACAGTTAAGTTCAGTTTCGACAGTTAAGTTCAGTTTCGACAGTTAAGTTCAGAGATGAGCGGCTGATGTATTTTACATCTAGCACTTTGTGGATATGTATTTTACGTCATGTATTGGAGATGCTATTAGAATTCCACTCAGGTTAACGTTGTTCGTTGTCTCTCTTGTCCTGCTTCAGCCTCGGTGTCGTACAACTCACCCGAGCTGCTCCAACGACGAAACCCTCCATCACAGCGGAGCAGTACCTCGGGCTCCATCTCCAGACGCCTAAGATCTTCTTCCCCTCCTCCGATAGCAAAGTCAGCCGGAGCATCCTCACCGGCCAACCCAATCACGCTGAGATCGACGTGGCTTCGCCAAAGAGGTTGTACACTTGTTGCATCTCTTTTTTACTCTACATGTTATATATATTGTCCACTGAGCACTCATAGTAACGGGAAATATGATTATTTTATCCTACTATATGACAAGCAGTGAGGTACCAGGCAACTTAGCTATTCGTGATGGACTCTCTTGAACGCCATCATTATTTATCTCTGCGCGTTTGAGATGTGCATTTGTCGATGGGCCTGGGAGTTGAGCTAGTATGGCAGTGGCCTGGGTCCAAAGTAATAGAAGTAGCACAAAAACATTTTTTTAGTGTAGGATTTTCCTTGCTCAAGCCTGCCTACTAGAATCGCCAGTGCTTGAAAGGAAAAGTTAATGAAAAACATAGGAATTGGAAAGTTTCCTATGGTACTACTTTTCATGAATTTGGTGCAAAGGAATGGAGCAAAGGAAAATTGTAGGATTTGTTCCTTTAGTGTATCCTTGAAAGAAAAACTATAGGAATTCTAATTTCCACTTCTCCTCCTTTTCATATTCCTATTCATCAAGCACAAGACTAAGAGATAGTAGCATACTAGAATTATAACCGTACATTTTCTTGTGGTTTGACTTAATCTCACCATGCTTTATTGCATCCTGTGATCTTCCAATTGTTGTGAATCAAACACCCAGATTGGTAGAAATCCCGTGTTTTTAAATTCTTTGTTTTGCACGTGCTTTCGTGCATTCCTATCCTATTCATGTCTATTTCCTATCCCTGCATTGTTAGAATCCTCAAATTCAAACAAGCCCTTACTCAATTACTTCTGTTACAGATATGTGTCAAAGAAAACCTTGTGTGGTTTGTCCTGCTCCTGCGGCGCTGTGTTCCACCCCAGCTCAGCTGCTCCAACGATGGAAGGGTTTACCACAGCAGGGATCCGCTCAACAGACTGTCTTTCGCCGCCTCAGATCTTCTTCCCGACCGCCGACAGCCACGACAACTGCATTACCATCATCAACTCAGCAGATGACCTTGAGGACTACACGGGTCCGCAAGAGAGGTCGCACTCTTCCGTGTCTGCTTACGTTATGCATCGCTTAATATGATGACATGCTACATTATCGTCGTGTTCACCTATTAGACTCCGAGTCAGGTCCAAACTAATGCTGAAACTTGAGTTTTTAAATGGTTGTGTGGTACATATTGGGGCAGCAATCAGTACTATCTGTCTACTATCTGGTTAATCTCCGGTGTCTACTATGAGTTTCATGTTGGGTGCAAACAAACATTAAAGGAGCCATTATCTGTATTTTTTAACTAAAGCTATTATCTGCCTGCTATCATTGGTTTTGGGTCTATCCACAGTTTGCTACCATCACTCTGGATTTGTGCATGCACTCCTTACATAATCTCACTATGTTTTATTCCTATGCATGCCAGTTATTGTACACAATGGAACTGATCATGTAGAGCAAAAGAGACAAGCCTTGCGTGGCAATAAAATTTCATGCAGACGTCTTTCCATGGTGGGCGCAAAGGCAGCCCCCCCTCCACCCATTTCGGATCGTAATCAAGAGGAAGATAACTGTTCTGAGGGGGATTCAGAAGGAGAAGACCACTCCTATTTACCCCATGAGATCTTCGCTCTAACTTGGCATGCTGATGTTGGTAATATCATGCATATGGTGCCTTGCATTGCTTACTGTATACATTAAAGATGTCATCTACTTAGTTTAGACATGCTTTGTGTCAATGCCATCTGTTTAGTTTCTTTATCGTATATGTGAATCATGCAATGCCATCTTGTCTAGCCAGGCATCATATATGTGAATTTTGTAATGCCACCCTGGTTAGCCAGTCATCTTATATGTGAATTATATCATGCCATCATTTTTTTATTATGTGTAAAATGTGTCAACAATTTTAGTACATTCAATTACTCTTCCTGTGCATCAGCCATTCGGCACAGTCATGGAAAAATCTGGAGTGGAAACAAGGTCTTCAGAGCAGACGATGCTATCTCACAAAGCGCATGTCTTGCTGGTTACCAATAGCTCCTCAGAGGAGGATTCAGAGACAGATGACCAATCATATTTCCCCCTTAAGGTGCATGCCCTAACTTGGAGGGTTATGTTACTCATATCATGCGTATGGTATCTTACATTGCTATGTCATTTGCTTAGTTTAGACATGCTTTGTGTGAATGCCACCTGTTTAGTGTCTAATTACCATATATGTGAATTATGCAATGCCATCTTGTTGCAAGAAATTATATATGTGAATTATGCAATGTTATCTTGTTGCAAGGCATTATGTATGTGAATTATGCAATGCCATGCTGTTTAGGCAAGCGTCATATATGTGAATTATATCATGCTATCCTTTTTTGTATTTCTCATTGCTTTTGTCGACAATGTTTGTATATTCAATTGTTCTTCCTGTGCATCGGCCATTTGAGTTGGTGATGGAGAAATCTGGAGTGAAAACAAGGTCTTCAGAGCAGACAATGCTACCTTCTGAAGCAGATATCTTGCTGGTTACAGATAGCTCTTCACAGGAGGATTCAGAGGCAGATGACCAGTCCTATTATCCCCCTGAGGTGTATGCTCAAACTTGGCAGGGTTATATTACTCATATAATGCATATGTTGTATTGAAATGCTTAGTTTTTACATCATATACACAATATTGAATGACATCTCCTTAGTTGACACATCATATATGCAATTTCCCTCTGCTCACTTCCTTAGTATATAAATCATATATTTGAATTATGTCATGCCATGATGTTTAGATAGACAGCATGTATCTGAATTATGGCATGCCAACCCATTTTCTAAAGACATAATATAGTTATATCATCTCATCCTATTTACATAGTCATCATATTTTAAATTATGTCATTCTATCCGTGAATTATATCATGCCATCATGTTTCCATCGACGGCATGTTTGTGATTTATGGCATGCCAACCAGTTTAATAGACACATCGTATAGTTATATCATGTCATCCTGTTTACATAGTCATCATATTTTGAAGTATGTCATTCTATCCTGTTTAGTTAGCCATCATACATGTGAAATTGTGTCATGCTATCCTGTTTAATTAGCCATCATATATGTGAAATTATGTCCTGCTATTCTGTTTGCTTAGACAACATAAATGTGAATTATTTCATGCCCTGTTTTCTTCCCTACTATCCATTGCACCTGTCTATCTTACAACGTCTGTACATTCAATTACTTTTCTTGTTTATCAGCCATTTCAATTGGAGGGAGTGATGGCAGTATCTGTGGGAGTAAAAACATGGTCTTCAGAAAAGATCGTGCTGCCTGTCGATGCAGATAGAACCACGGTTGTACTTTCCCAAGAATCATCCCCACCACATGTAACCCACACTCATGCAGATTGTACCCCTACCCAGTTGGACAGAGAACCAGCTACACCCCTTCTAAGCCCAACCCTAGCAGATAGACACCCAGTTCCCGTTGACACAGCACCATCTCCACCACAGAGCACCCAAACACGAGCAGTTAGTAAGGTAACTGCAGTGCCCAAATCACAAGGACCACCACTCCGAACCCGAAGTCAACGCTTAAAGCAGAAGAAGAATTGTTCTCAGGTCAGGTTCCGTAGCTATGGTTCATACTACTTTGCTCTTGCATCACTGTATTTACTGATACCAACCAATTTCAAATTTGAAGGATGCAATTGAAACTCCAATGGCGCAACAGGTATTGTTGGAGATATAACTATTTGTGTAAGCCGCCCAGGAGGGGCCGGGTTATGCAAATAAGACTCATCAGAAAGAAGCCCAAGACCAAGCATGAAGATGGCGGTTCAATAAAGGGTCTAAAGCCCACAGGCGGCTTAAGGCCCATAGTGGTAAACCGACATGATGACATGACTTGTAACATAAGGTAGAATTAACTAGTCACTGAGCCTGACACTGTCTATGAGCCGGCAGGGACTCTGTAGGCCGCAGGGCGTCAACACGTGTATATAAGGGGACGACCCGCCGGCGGCTTAGGGACAAGAAACAACTCATCGAGAACCGGGCAAAGCGTATCTTGCTCCCTGGTTATCGAAACCTCAAGCAATACCAACCCAACTAGACATAGGCCTTACCTTCATCGTAAGGGGCCGAACTAGTATAACTCTCCCGTGTCCTTTGTCCCGATTAACCCCTTTAAGCTTCCTAGTTGCGATGGATCCATGACTAAGTCCTTGCAAGAGGACATCTGTCGTGACAATTCCACGACAGTTGGCGCCCACCATGGGGCCAGCGCACGGTGGATTTGAGTTCTTGAAGGGCAGCTTCGAAGGGCTCAAGGGATATATGGTTGGCCGGATGACCAAGTGTCGTCGCGCCAAGAATCTGAACAACGGGTCATACTACCTTATCGATGTTCAAGAGCACAAAGACTCACGTAAGTCAGAAGAGGAGACCCGCCGGCCGTGGAATATCGCCCATCTTTGGCTTTGCTATACTTGAGCCACCGGCTCTCAAGATGTATATATTTTTTGACCATGTATATGTTATATGAAGCAATAAAGCAGGGCCTCTGTTTCTTTTTACCCTCAAAGGTTTACATGTCTTCTTTATCAGGTGGTGGAAACAACCAACAGGGAGCGGATCATATCTGAATCCGGCTTTCCCTTTGGTCCGGCTTATGATCATATATGAATCTAGCCATGATCACTTGGGGGCTTCCTGTTCAAACATAGGTCGTATTCAAACCAAAGAGAACATAGCTGTCGATACCCACTTGATCGGCATACTACCAAACCCACTTGGGGGCTTCTTGATCATATTTGAATCATAGCTTAACCCCTTTGGGTCTGACGTGGATCGTATTCGAATCAGCGTCATTAAACAACTCTTATGGTCACTTGGGGGCTTCCTGTTCAAACATAGGTCATATTCGAACCAAAGAGAACATAGATGTCGATACCCACTTGATCGGCATCGCCAAAGCCACTGGGGGCTATATGATCATATCTGAATCTTAGCTTAACCCCTTTGGAACGGTTCACTGATCGTATTCGAATCAGAGGCCTTTAAATTTTATTATTCATCATACTTTGTACGTATAAATGTTTGACTATCGTGAGACCTTCTCGAAAGTACTATGGGGTCCTCGTTCCACCAGTTTAATATTGGTCACTTCAGTTGTTAAGGGCCAGGTCAACATCATATGTGCCAACTTTCAGGAGTTAAACTTACCCTCATGATTTAGGTCACATAAACCAGCGAGATTACCAAAAGGATCGTTGGTATGCTATTGTGATTATGTTTAACAAAAATAATCATAAACCGGCCTTTATATGATGTTTTGGTTATCAATACCTTATGTGACCCCCGATGCGATAAGTCGCCAAGGGAATTTTGCTTGTTTTATATGCAGGATAAGGCAAGCAAAATTTTTAACATCAAGGAAATAAAAGATCAATATAAGCTGAAAGTATATAGCGATGGCGGCTTACGAAAGTATTAAGCGCCATAAACATGTGCGAAGGCATGACAAAAATCGAGAGGTTTTTCTACCCTATTACAAGACTCCCTGAGTCTGAATAATGAAGCATTGTTTTCGCAAAGTCATAAACGCCTGGCGGTTCACTCCTTTGGTTGGCTTGAAGATTCCGGGTTATCCTTCTCCGCCTCTTCATCGGCTGCCCAGTCCTGGAAGGTTGACGAGGCCCGGTCAATGCCACTCAAGGCTTCAAACTCAGATTCATCATCTATTAAATCGGCTGGGTCGACTTCAGGGGTAAAGGTATGCTTACGAGTTGGAGGGATCAGGTTAACTTCATTATAGTGAGGTGTTGGAATTCTCTGGTTCTCACTGTCATAGCCCGGCTGATACTTGGTAAGGTCAGTATCGTTCCCAATAAGAGTAGCCACAGGACGTATGTCTTTCACACAGGCTGTGAAGTCTGTCTCATTGAATAAAGAGCCGTCTTCCTTCAAGCTGGGATACCCAAGAGCAATGTCTGTCGGGTCTAACTCTGGAAGCCACGCCTTGGCCCGTCTCAATGTGGCTATAGCCCCGGCTCTGGCAGATGCCCGTCTTAGCTCTTGAACCTGCTCGGGTAGCACGGCAAGCCACTTTAGCACATCTTGCAGGAGATGGGGAACATCATTTGATAAAGCCACAATGGCCAAAGCACGTTGTGACCCGGTGTACAGTTGCTCCACTAGAGTGTAAACCGCTTTCAATTTGATCAACATGTTCTGCTTGAGGTTTATGCTCCTGGGGCCTGTGTTCGTAAACATAAGGTGAGCCGGAGATAACAATCAAAATAGTCGTCAAAGGAAGGATTGCAATATTTGAAGTTATATATATAGTAAATTACCGAAGATTGCTGAGACCATTTGAGATATCTGACGATTTAAGCCGGACAGCTCGGCTGTTGCTTCTGCAAGTGATGTTTCCGCTGTCTCGACCCGGGTCACTAGTGAGGCCTTCTCATCAGCCCAGATTTTCTTCTCCGCCTCAAACTTCATCTTCAACTTCTCTTGTTCAGAGACGCTGAATTCAAATTTGGAGTTGGCCTTTTGAATTTCAAGTTCTTGAGCTGCCAGGCGGCTCTTCAGGTCAGCAATCTCCGACTCAAATTGACTTGTGGAGGCCTATATTGGTGCCGGGTTATAGTCATAATCATGGCAAGATAACATTAAGTCCCAAGTACTTTGCAAGCACAGATACTTGACACTTGGGGGCTAATGTATGCTGAAGAATTTTAAACTTACAATGCCGGTTCATGGAAATTAAGTCCCAAGCACTTTGCAAGCAAAGGTACTTGACACTTGGGGGCTAATGTGTATCGCAAGTTCAAGGTATCATGTTACAACCGCGTTAAATATCTTCTTTCTAAACCGTACAAAGCAGTGCTAAGCAGTTTTCTAAGTCTATAACATATTTATTCATAAGCAATAGACTTGGGGGCTGGTACAGTAAGTATGATTAGGAAAAATAGCATAAGTTATACCTCAGATTTTTGTTGTATTTGCTTCACCATGTCAATTTCCAGGTCACGGATGCTATGTACTTGATTGATATAGCCAGAGACTATCTCTCCAATGCTCAAATGAGTATAGCCAGCAATTTCTAGCTTGGCCTTTCGGCGTTCCATCCTCCTTGACAGAGCACTTGGCAAGGATAGTGGGCTGCCCCTGCTCAACAAACTGAGTCTTCAGAATCTCAACTTCCAGATCAATTGTCTTGGCCGGGCTAGGAGCTTCCGGGTTATCAAAGCTGTTGAGAGTATCCTCGGCGGGTGGATCAGAGGTTGGTGTTGGAATGTCATAGGCTGGTTCAGGCGGCGGCTGATGGGTAGAACTGTCAGGAGCAGCCGTGCCAAGCTCCGGTTCAGTCGCGACCGGGTCTTGGGACGGCTTACTCTTTTTTGCCCTCTTACTGGGTTTCACTTGCACGCTGTGGACAAAGGCAGAAGGATGAGTACAAAAGCATGAGTAAGGTAAAACATAAGGTAAACAAAATTACATTACCCAGGGGCAGTTTTGAAAGCCGGCATGTTAGATTGCATAGACTCGCTGGAGGAAGGAGAGGTATCCTGATAATTGGAGTCAGATGAATTGAGAGGTTGACGAATTAAACCCGCCAAAGGTAAAACATAACGTAAATCGGAGACAACCTCAGTCCGACGCTTCCTAGTTACGTCAGGTAAGCCGGAGGAGAGCTCTATATCCTTGCTGGTCCGGGTCTGCCTCCGGCTTTCAAATTGCTGTTGCTTCAAAAGAAATTGAGGATCTTGGTAAGCCAGAGGATGTGAAAATCTTACTTTCTGGGTTACTCTTCGAATTTTCTGACGCGGCAGGGGCTCGGAGTCGGAGGAGATTATAGTTACCTCTTCCTCGACAGTTTGGCTGCTC
This sequence comes from Triticum dicoccoides, assembly GCF_002162155.2. Lineage (NCBI taxonomy): Eukaryota > Viridiplantae > Streptophyta > Magnoliopsida > Poales > Poaceae > Triticum > Triticum dicoccoides. The sequence goes on along the minus strand of NC_041383.1, from coordinate 480,233,836 downwards.
CCCATGTCTTCCTGAAAAGATTTAATGTCAGTAAGGTGATGATAAAGAGTCAAGGGAGTTAAAAGTTACCTCTTCTTCATCATCATCAGTATCATCAAGTTTAAACATATCTAAAGCGCTTGGCTTCCTCTTCATCGAAATTCCAGTCTTGGCGGCTTTCCTTTCGGCTCTTATTGCCGCTCTGGCTTGTTTGGCCGCTTCATGGTCATACTTGACCTTCCAGAAGTTGTCATCGGCCTGTAAAAAATAAGGGGTTATGAGTAAAAGCAAGGTGTAATATAGTAAAGAGTATTCATTGAGGTTGATGACGCACTGCGGGGGCCAGGTTCTTCTTGCAGAAGGGAAGTAAGCCAAAGGCATTACTAGTCACCGTGCCTTCTTTCAACAAAGTCTGGGCCGTAACTTCAACCATATCATCTGGTAAGTCATCAGAACTGTGGCGCAGCGGGTCATCCTTCTCGCCAGTGTAAGAGCACATTAAGCCGGGGCGGCGGCTTAACGGGATCACCCGCCAGGATATCCAGACTCACACCAAATCAATACTGCTTAAGCCATTGCCTAAGAGGGCTTTGATATTCTTGATGGTAGGGGCAAGTGATAGACGTTCAACATCGGTTAGCTTATCCGGCAGCGGGTGATTTGATTCAAGGCGCAGAGCGCGGAAGCCGGGTAGAGGGTTCTCGTCAGCCGGAGAAATATCCTGGCAATAGAACCACGTCTGATTCCAATCCTTTGGATGACTCGACAGTTCAGCATAAGGAAAAAGGCAGTCTCTCCGCCGCTGAATCAAGATGCCACCAAGTTCCAGACTGGGCCCGTTGGCGCGTTCGTTCTGCCGGTTTAAGTAAAACAATTCTCTGAATAAAAGTAAGCTGGGTTCTTCTCCAAGGTACACCTCACAGAAGACTTGGAAGTTGCAAATATTTGACACGGAATTGGGTTCGATGTCTTGAGGTATGAGATCAAAGAAATGCAAAAAATCCCTGAAGAATTTTGAACCGGGTGGAGCGAAGCCCCGGTTCATGTGATCAGTAAACACGATCACCTCCCCCTCCTTGGGTTGAGGCTTCTCCTCTGACGGGTTAGGAGCACGATAAGACATGACCTCCTTCTTGGGCAGATGGCCGGATTTCGCAAAATCAGACAAAGTGCTTTCTGTAACGTCAGACTTGACCCAGTTACAGGTCACCGAAGGTTTGGGAGCCTTGGGTGCCATTAGGCAAATTGAAGCCTATGACAAAAGAAAATTTTCCGGTTCAACTTATAACCCGGAGGAGGACATCATGAAATTATTCAAAAAATGGCGGCTTAAGAAGGGGCCTAATGACATATGGGTAATTATTCAGTGGTATTTAAGCCGCTACAAGTATCAAAGGCAGTTAAATTTTCTTAAATCGCCGGAAGCAAGCAAGGTTGACCAGGCAGTGTCATTATCTTAAAACTGGTTGTATGGACTATCGTGGTTGAACAGAGTCAACAGGTGCAGATTTTTGGTTAAGTGTGGAACAAACAAGTTTCACAAGTTTCGGCTATTATTTTGGATCAAACAATTGCTCTGAAAAGAAAATTTTCTAGATCTAAAACCAGTACAGAGAAGTTCATACACTCGAAGGAGGCCTTTAAACAAGGGAAATAAGATCTGTTTCTATTTGAGATGGATGCGGAAGAGCCACCGCAGTATTCTAGCTATCTAAAGATAAAAAAGGAGCACGGGAAAGGAAGAATATCAAGGGTTTGCAACGGGCGGTGATGAACACCGACGAACTCGGGAGGCCGCAGTGCAGATCTAAACGCAGGAAAGTAAAGGGGCTTACGAATGCAGAGCTGCTGCAGGGTTCCGTCGCATTTCTCTGGATAAGTCAGGTTGATGCAGCGGCCTGAGTTGGAGAAGATGAGGAGCTCGACGGTGGCGGCAGCGGTGGAGCTCGAGTAACAGGGAGGCAGGAAGAAGAGGAAGACGACTGACGGAGAAAATGAAAAGGACCTAGGTCGAGCCTATTTATAGGGAAGGGCCGACTGGGATGGTGCGAGAAACGAGGAGATTGAATATCATTATCCAGCGACCCCGACGCCTCGGGTTTCGGGACGATCAGTAAAGGCAAGGATCCGTTGAAGATATAGCAGAATAAAATAAGGATTTAGTGGGAGATGACGTCACGACGGGTTAACGTGGATCTAGAAGATGACGTCATGGCGGGTTAAACCCTTTTGTACAGACAAAAGACCGAAGGCTTATTTCTCAAGGTATTTTAAGATTGACATGAACCGTTCAAATCAATCTGAGGCCTAATGTTGGGGATATAACTATTTGTGTAAGCCGCACAGGAGGGGCCGGGTTACGCATATAAGACTCATCAGAAAGAAGCCCAAGACCAAGCATGAAGATGGCGGTTCGATAAAGGGTCTAAAGCCCACAGGCGGCTTAAGGCCCATAGTGGTAAACCGCCATGATGACATGACTTGTAACATAAGGTAGAATTAACTAGTCACTGAGCCGGCAGGGACTCTGTAGACCGCAGGGCGCCAACCCGTGTATATAAGGGGACGACCCGCTGATGGCTTAGGGACAAGAAACAACTCATCGAGAACGGGACAAAGCATATCTCGCTCCCTGGTTATCGAAACTTCAAGCAATACCAACCCAACTAGACATAGGCCTTACCTTCATCGTAAGGGGCCGAACTAGTATAACTCTCCCGTGTCCTTTGTCCCGATTAACCCCTTTAAGTTTCCTAGTTGCGATGACTCCACGACTAAGTCCTTGCAAGAGGACATCTGCCGTGACAATTCCATGACAGGTATGTTTTAAACCTGTCTCTTCAACATGTTCAGTTGTTTGCTGTTGTAACTTGCTCTATGTTGATTTCAGTTTCAATTGAATAAACAGTTATGTTCTCATGCCATGCACATTACAAGTGTTGTTATTGTTGTGTAGTTTCCCACACTTATATTCTGTCTATGGTGCTTTGTCTTAAATAGATATGATTCGAACTGTATCTATCTTGATTTGGTAACATAAACTAGAATGATATAGACCATACAGTGACCATACTACATAGATATATGTATGTTTCATGCTGTTATCATGTCCACCTTACTACTGAACTGGTTTACCAAAATGAGTTTCATATACTACATTGTAAACCTGAGATGTGTTTGTTTGTTTCTTTTTTAGAACACGGATAAAATATTGGAGAAGAGTACCCTGTTATGCAATGGTAAAGGAAGTAATGCAGATAAGGCTCAAGATAGTGAGACATCCATGTTGGTCTCCAAGAAAGCTGATAAAAACTATATTGAGGACACTGAGACAACCCTAAAGTCCTGTCTTGATGTAGTGTTCGAGTTACTGGCTACCACTGCTGGCACCAGCTCTTCGAACTCGTTGCCTGAATCAGTTCAGCTTCTTGAGTCTCAACTTCAAGTTGAAAGACATCGATCATATGTTATGCGACAGGAAGCTGAAGTACTGAGGAAGTCCCTGCAGAATTCAGATGCATACTTTCTGGTGCAACAGCAAGCGCTGGAGGACTTAAGCGCCAAACAAGAGAAAGTTAATAAGCTTGCTAAGCATCTTGCCAGCATTATGGGTACCCAGGATATTGTTTCTTGAGCTCTTCTAAAGTGGTTTCAGTTCTGGACTTGTTTTGCTGTGGCATTTATATGCTGCTATTTTCCCTATATTTGCACTGGTGGCGAACTTTGATGCCCAGTAGATGTAATATGTGTAATAGCCGTGATAGCCTAGTGTAAGTTGCTTGCTTATTTATTTCCTTGTTGTCTTGTTTATTTGTTTGCTTGTAGTCAGTGCAGTTCTTTTTCTGCGGTTTGCTAGTGGCTGCAATAACCTATTTTTTAAAACTAGGCCACAATAACCATGGGTTAATATTTACTGTAGTGACATTGGACCTACGGGCCGTAGAAACAGTGGGCCTTCTGCGGGACGTATAAACAGTGGGCCTTCTACGGGCCATAGAAACAATGGGCCTTCTACAGGCCGCAGAAACAATGGGCCTTCTACGGGCCGTATCATCAATGGGCCTTATACAGGTAGTATGATCGATTGGCCAAACATGGGCCAATAACAGGCCGTATTATGGCCGTAAACGGGCTAGAGTTGGAATCGTCCGTTCATGGGCCGACCATAACGGGCCATCGTTAATAGGCCGTATATCATGATGCTATGAAAACGGCCCAACGTGTAAACGGACCACAAACGGGCCGACTGTAACCACGGGCTGAATTTGGCCCATAAGCAGAAAATGACAGTAACGGGCCATAAGTAAACGAATGCTGGAAATGAGCCCAAGAATAAATGGGCTCTGAGAAGGCCGAAAGATAACATGGGCTGGAAACGGCCCAACGGAATAACGGGCCCTTAATGGGTATAAAGTGATACACTGTTCATTACGGGCCAGTTTCACCATGGGTCGTTAATGGGTGTAAAGTAATACACTGTTCATTACGGGCCAGTTTCACCACAGGACGTTAATAGGGCAAGAGTTACATAGGGCCTCATATGGGCCGAAAGACATCATGGGCCATACATGGGCCAGAAGTGAAAACAGGCTGGAATCATATTGGGTGGCCCAGATGACGCTACTGGGCCTAATTCGGATAGGGCGTAATGGGCCTTGGGTTAGCGGGCTGTAAATGGGCTATATGCGAACAGGCCGTTAACAGGCTTTACATGGGCCGGCCCGCCACCTTTTGACCAAGTCAAATGGGCCGGCCTTTTCACAGGAATGGGCCTCTGTTGGGCCGTGCCACGTCTCGACGTATCATACGCGCCTTCTGTCCAATGAGTGGATGACATCTGTCCCAATGGTGAGCCGACACGTGTTTCCTCCAGCCAATGATGATTTTACACGTGGAGAATCCCCATTGGTCGGGGCTGTTAACGGGTTATCGGATCCAAAACCCGACCCGATAGCTTAACGGCGTTCCGTTACGGTGGATGCCACATGTCGGTCACCCTTGACGAAAGCACTTCTGTGACGCGTGATTTATCGTCATGGAAGTGGACACTTCCATGATGATAATTTTGGTAATGTCATGGAACACTTCTACGACAGCACAGGTATGACTATCTTGATTCTATCATAAATTTGTCATGGATGTACATGCATGACAAAAAACGCGACCTACTGTGACAAACACGTATCATCACGGAAGTGTATTTTTTTGTAGTGGTACTTCCGCGACGGTGAAAGGATGCCTTTCTCGCTTCAGATGCATGTTCGAAAACTCCCATGATGAGTGGGTCGTTGGGCTAGATGTTGAGTACACCACAGTCGCGGGACGAGAGAAGGATCTAAAGGACGAAGAGAGGAAGAAGCCCACCGTGATCCAGGTTTGCGTACATAACGTTTGCTTGGTCTACCACATATGCCATGCCGACGTTGAGTGCCAGGATTTTAAGAACTTCCTCGAGGACAAATAGTCAAATTCGTTACTATAGACTTTAAGAACGACAAAGAAGTCCTGCATCGGATAGGCCTTGTTGTAGGCAACCCCTTTGACCTCCAGAAGAATCGGCTGGTGCCCTCTCGTCGGCCTTCAATGCTAACCCTGGCAGGAGCCATGGTTCATCCTTCATACGGTAAACTGGAGAAACCTCCATACATGTTTCATCGTCATACATGGCAGCGGAATGTAGTAGATATAGACCACATCCAGTACGCTACAATGGATGGCTACCTTTGTTTCAATATCTACAAGGGTTGGATGAAGAGCAACAGCCAAGTTGGCGGTTTAAGCAAAGAAGTATCGGCCAAGAGGAAGAGGGACAAGGATGAAGTCGAGGGCGCGGACGAGGACTCCGAGTGAGGTGGCAGTGTCGTTGCTCATGGTGGTTCTAAACTTCTAATGCAGTGTCTACCAGATTAGTTGCATAGTTTAATTTCAGGTGTGCTTAGTTTAATTTGAGGGGTGTGTTGTGCTGAGCCCCCAGCAGAACTATGTTATGTTTCTTCTCGTTACTTTAACTCTTCAGTATGTACATACTAGTACTAGTATTTCTTTAATAGAATTTAGCACCCCAATTAAACACGTACTAGCTTTTTTAATAGTACTATATGCATAATTTGGCGACGAGCGCTCTCTATATGTACCACCTTTTTTTAAAATTTCAATTTTTGCTCCATGGCACAATCCATCGATAGTGGAGTACTACTGTACAAAAGTATACATTTTTTAAAAGGCTAGTGTACTGTTCATCACATATATATAGCCAGTTAAATTCTCAACCTAGAACGACGTGCATGCCATGTAGTAAACCGATCCGGAGGAAGTATAGTAAAAATGAGGTGATTTTACCGAGCGATCGGCGGGGGAGCATGGCCTGTCATGCGGTCCCACGTGTCATGATGTACCAAGGCGATGCGCGTGTCCCTCTTGAGGCAGAAGCAATACTAGTACGTGGTTTGAGATGATGTCGAACCGAAGTGTGAAATAATGGTTGCTTCGTCCGTCTGGGAAGGTGCGGCATTGTGATTTGACATCTCATTGCTCATTACTAATACTGGGCCGGTACGAGTGGGGTGTGTCCCCCCTGCTGTTCTGCACTATTATTTGGTGCTTGACACGTCGACCCGGTTGCTATATGTCCCACATGTTGGCGACAGGAAGTACAGAAATCATGAAAGGGAGCGTCGACGGAGGAGTATACTACATAATTCATGAAAGGGAGCGACTTAGTTTTGGAAAATTCTGTTTTTACGGAGTACGTACCCACTAGGATTTATAGGGCTCATCTAAAAAACATTCGTTTTTCTGTTTGATAAGTCTCAATTCTACTATACTAGTAGTAGTACCATTACATGTTGGATTTCGAGGTGCGTTAGATCACCCGACGCAAGCAGTGTCAAGAGGAAACTAACCAATGCATGTACAAATTCATGGAAATTTAGTGGTCATTCATGCATTCGTTCTAATTAATGCCTCGGTAAACATAACTTCTTGAGAAAAACGAGGATACTGTGCAAACTATGAAATTAATTCAACCACTCACCGTCTACCTTGGTTGGAGAGATTTTGAAATTGAGCCATAAACTGGAAAGGAGGGAGTAGTAATTTTTGTCTCGATTACTATTTATGGCCTTGTATAGATGCAAAATGTATTTTTTTATAGTGGCCTTGTATAAGTAAATAGAGGGAGTACTAACCAAAGTACGTAGTAGGGACGAGGAGTAAACGAAGGGAGTAGTAAAATTTTCTCCTCGTGCTGCGAGCCACCGCGCGCGTGGGCGAGGGAGCGGGCGTAAAGGCGTATAGTAGTACAGTAGTAAGCTTCACCTCATCCTGCGAGCCACCACGCCCGTGGGCGGGGGAGACGGCGTGCTAAGCAAGTTTCTCCTCATTCCGCGAGTTGACGTGACACATCAAAAGTACTCCAGTGTATAGAGCCTTGCCTCTAAGGTAGGCCCCACATGGTTTGCCTCTTTTTTTAATTTAACATAACGCTTCAAGTCGCAATTTGTTTGTTCATCCGTGGTAGATGATCCTCCCTCCACCAAGTGGACTACCAGTACACGTGCCACATTACCACGTGGGCTGCCTTTTTCGTACAGAAATGAGCTCCACCGTGTACCCGCGAGGGTGTGGTTGGGAAAGAGACGGGAGTACATGCGCCGTGCGTGCACCTCTTCTCATCATGCACGTCCCCCACCTACGTGGGTGTGTGTGAGAGAGATACAAACCTAGACATAATGCATCGTCCATCCCCATGCCTCCACCCAGTCCGACCACCAGTCACCACCACGGCACCACGCCCCACTCCTCCTCACCTTATCTCTCATATTTCTCCCTCCATTTTTATATACAAGGGACCACTATCAAAATTACAATTTGCAGATATACAAGGCCACTAACACTAATCGATGAAATATTAATGGTGTTTCCCTCGTGGTACTAGCAAAGGAGGACATTAATTATCCCTTGCATGCATGCGGGATTTTGTAAAAAAATGCATCTTGATGTTCCGTGCAATGCACGGGCATCTTGCTAGTCCATGAAAACAACACATGGCAAAATTCCACGGCGAACGAGGGATTTGAATCTGTTGGGAGGGGTTGTTTGGATCTTGCCCGGGGTAGCCAAAATATTGGCGACCCTTTTGTCCACCGGTGCCTTTGCCACCGATGTATGAGGAACGGCTCGGGTGCTCATGCTGTCATGCATCCTCCAACGCGCACGTTGGAGACGAGCTCTCACGAGCTGTGTTTTTTTGTCCCACAACGCCGCCCGAGCCGCCCACAGACCGACTGGCGACCCGCAAATTACGCCATCCAACCATAGTCGCACACATTATGACAGCAACTCAACCAACAGGACGAAATTCACGCAAACACGTAGACAAACTGATATTTCATATAAACAACGACGAAAATCATATAAAATACTGGATTTTCACACAAACATGACGGATTTCATTACATTCAAATGAACTACGCGGTGCTAGTTCTGGACAACACAGGTATATAATACCTGGCCTAAATGGTCGCCCGCCGATCGATTTGTGTTCCTTATGTCCAGCAGCACGATCACCGGATTGCCGGGAGCCCCGGAGGTATATGCTTCAGTGCAAAGGATGGCTCGCTTCCCCACTGCCCAACTGATATCATTGGCTGGTGCCGAAGATGATGGTGGCCGGCACCGGTTTGAGTTCATCACCGGCCACTACTTCGCCATGGACGGCACCGGCTCGAGTTCATCCTAACATTCACCTCTTCCATGGAGCCCATGCGGGGTTGACGAAGGTCCTCGCAACAAAAGGATCCAGCAAGACACCTGTTGTGTACGCCGGTGTCGCCTCCGCAGTGGCCTTCATAGGACCCAAGCGGCAGCGGCCTCCCGTGTTCTACTTCTCCTCGATGATGGCGGCGGACGTGGAGGCACTGGCCACTGACTTGTCGCTCTCCACGCACCCAGCTTCTGTCGCTGCTTGCATGGCGAGGCCGCCGGCATGGTAGTCTCGGCCACAGAAACGGGAGACGTGGTACGAGGCGGTGGCGTGGATGGCAGCAACGACGCTCGTGCGCCACTCCTCGTCGAGCTGGCCTAGAGCGGCGAGTTGCTGAACCGCGCACCGGCTTGGGGCGGCAACTGGCTCCGTCGGGCGAGGGGAGGGAGGTGGATCAGCGACCTGCATAGCTCGTATCCGGCAGGCTACCCAGCCGGCTTGGATGCGGAATAACTACTCTTCATAAGCCATTGTAAGAGTGGACAAAATGGTGGAGGAGATAGGGGAGCAGCGGAGGTGTGCGATTATTGGCCGGCGTTTGGCCTCGTTTAAATAGGAGATTAAATAGACGGTGTACAGGAGGAGCTCGGCCGGTGTTGCGTTTAACGCCGGCCCGGTCATGAACGGACATGTGTCCAGAGTGGGTTTCTCGGCTTCCACACGGGCGGGTTTCATGGAGGCGTTTGAATGCGGCATGGAGGCATGTTCAGCCGGGCGTGCCGCGAGTGGTGCCCTCGACTCTGACCTAGGACACCATGCCATTCTTCCACTGATGTGTGGGCTCTTTGGGTGCATGGCCTCCATGTCAGTGACCCAACGCAGGCAGCACACAGCAGAGGAACCTTTGGTGGGCCAGGGCGGTCAGAAGCGGGCATTTCATAAACCGATGATTGTTCATTGTGTGTGACGTCATCTTTTTCATGTAATTAAGCCTACTATGTTGATAGCCCGTTCGATACGTTGTGATTCATAAAGACCGATGCAAACATCAATGTTCTGCTTATCACAGATAAGATTGATTAATACCCGTAACAATCCATGTCCTTAACAAAGGGTGCATGCACGTATAGGTTGAGCGTGTGTCTTGCGTCGTGTGCTGTGTGCATGCAGGCATGCGAGTGTTGCGTGCGTGCAAGGGTGCGTTTTAGTGTTGCATGCATGGGTGCGTACGTGCGTGTGTTCGTGAGTGCATGTGTACGTGTTAGTGTTGCACGCCAGCATGCGTGCGTGTGTACGTTATGTGTACGTGTAAGTGTTGCATGCCTACATGCGTGCGTGTCTTGCGTGCGTGCATGTGTACGTGCGGGGTGAGGCTACACGTCAGTCGACTGACTTTTTCATCTCTGGTCATTAGATTTTCCAGCCGTTGGATACGAAATCAAGGGCCTCCA
>NC_041383.1:480221869-480223294 GCF_002162155.2 Triticum dicoccoides | reverse complement strand
CCCCACCGCCCAATGAACGCCCCCCCCAACCGCCGGTGACTGCCAACCAGAGGTCTCACGACTTCGAATACCCACCGACCACTAGTTTATTACCATTTTTGTCCTTCATATACGCGCTGATGGGTGGGCCCTATGGTAATGTGCGCTGCTGAATGTGGACCGTTTGACTGGTCAATTGATCGTGTTATTAACAAATTACGGAGCTGTATGGTGAGCCAGCGACCGTATGATCACCCTAAAATGTACTCCTATTTTATTAACACGGTACAGACTCAAACTACCATTTCTTTCTTTCATATACGGGCTGACAGGTGGGCCCCACGGTTACGCGCCCCGATGGTGCAACACTAGTTGTGCCGTTTGACTGGTCAATTGATTGTGTCATCAACAAAATAAAGAGTTGTACGGGTGAGCCAGTGACAGTATAATCATGACATGTATTTGTTTAACACAATACAAATGCAAGGGCTCATATATACGCGCAAGCACTCACCGCTATAAGCGCACACACGCGAACCCTACCCCTATGAGCACCTTCGAGAGAGTGGGCCAGCATATATGATCTTGAGATTTTATGAAGTCACCATAGGTGCCTCGTAGTCGAGTGGAACGTCTCCTCCCAGTGAACGTACATCGCCAGAAAATACTGAAATTAACACAAGATAAATGCGAGCACCGGGACTTTAACCTTGGTGGGCTCGAGAAACCACTGTCCTCTAACCATCCAACCACATGTTGGTTAGCACGACAAAATGTATGTGGTGACCGTGATGAGCTTATTCTGAAGTCCAGTGACCATATCGTGCTTTCGCTTCAAATACAATGACCGTAAGTGTCGTCAACAAAATACGGAGCACGCATCAAATGCAAAGTCCGTCAGTGTCATCAACAAGATATGGAGACGTATCGTGAGCTAGATACCGTTGTACTATTGTATATGCTTATTTTCTTAGTGGCTGATTGCGTGTGTGGTGTGGTGGGCACATCATTTCTAGTTGTGGTGGGTCAACATGAAGACTCATGGGTCGGTTCCATCCTGCGCCACATATAGTTTGGACCGAGACGTGTTATACGGAGACCCATGTGGAGGACTCGGCGTACAACACGAAGCTACCAGAGTCGCGGGGGACTCTATCCCACCTGGTGATAAGCCGACTATATATGATTTGTAACCCTAGGCCCTTAGTATGTTATACAAGCTTGGGGGCTAGTTCGTCGATAGTATACACACACGCACAATGCCTGGTATTCACGTGTACTTTGTACAGACCCCTATCACTAATATACAGTACCAGGAGTAGGCTCTTTCTTCAACTGCAAGGGTCCGATCCGAACTAGGGTAAAACTTTGCCTCGTATTACCATCCAGCCTAACAGCCAGGGATATCCTACCGAATGATATGATGAAATCATATCTGCCAACTAC
>NC_041383.1:480138298-480221595 GCF_002162155.2 Triticum dicoccoides | reverse complement strand
GGAATGTGTGCGAGAGAGGCCTAAAGATAATGTGCGTGAGGGAGACACGTAGGCACATATATGTGCATATAGAGGGCTAGTAGAGACCGTGCATGTGTATATATGCATGTGAGAGAAATAGTGTTTTTCAACTGAGATTAGTGAAAAGAGTGGTACATAGCAGTCAGAAAGAGAGAGAGAGAGAGAGAGAGAGAGAGAGAGAAACAGAGAGAGCATGTGCGTGAGACACCCTGACACCCTGAGAGAGATTGTGAGCATGTGTGAAACAGAAATGCCAATGCATATAAAGTGTGTGCACTTATGCGTTAGATAGAGAGATATATAACGCATTTGTGAGAACGGGGCGAGGCATAGTGCATCTATGTGTAAAAGGCGGTTCTACGCATTAAATTAAAATATAAATGGCATTATTATTTTTGGATGAGATCATGAATTTTGCAAAATTGCGTATGGACGAAAATCGGTCTATCAGACACCCATACTCTATTGAATTCTAGCATGTGCATGTGTTTATTTCATATTATCGATCCATAGAGTGAGAGTGGTTTGAAATACAGGCAATGGATGCTTTTGCAATTCATATATAAACATTAATTAGTGCACTCCATGTTGTTAGTGTGAAGCACTTTATACATTTGTCACTTGCATGGATACATTCCAAATTGCTAGCTACGAAATAAAATACATGTCGAATTCAACATAAAGGGGGTTTCGAAGATTCGAATTCATAGGAAGTGCATTCATCTATTTGAACCCGAGATAATGGCATTTGTAAATCAGATGTAAAACGGGGCATCAATCTTTGTTGTGAGTTTGAACATGCTATATATATTCATACGCATATCTAACTTTTTTTTGCAACCAAGGAGATTATACCTGGAACCATGCATGAACTGAGGAAAGTTGCATATTTTTTAATATATACTCGTGTACAATGTATATTAAAATGTACCCCCTCCATTCCAAAATAATCGTAGCTTTAGGATTTTCAAGAGTAAAGATTTGTGAAGTTTGACAAATCCTGAAAGTTCAATTCAAGAGAACCGAAAACGTTAATGCTTCTGCTCCCAAATATTGAACGAAGCGCCAAATAGGCCTCTGGTCACCCAAAACTGCACGAGACTAATGTTTTGGTGGTAGGAAATTACTGTCCTGACTCTGGCATGTGTAGCCTATCGACCCGATGTCCAAAGGTCTAAACCGGGGTAGGTTTGTAACTTCACCAAAATGCCAGTCTCAACCGCCTCCGAGAAGCAATCATACGCCGTGGGTGCCTAAACACCCATGCGCTCGGCCGAAATCTATCCCGCCCACATTTGGGACACCTGACATGACTGTCCTACCCCCAACCCGCAATATGTCTGAAATTTTAGATGAGGGCAAAGTTTGTAACTTTCCCAAAATTTCAAACAAGTGCGTCTCAAACCGAAACATTGTTCCCCCTTAGTTCCCCGCCTCCCTCTGTTTCCCCATTCATACTCTGTGGGCGCGAAAACGCCCTCTCCACCAGCCGCGAAACCCCAGCCTCCTCCGTCCTCCACCCCATAGCGGCCAATCCACCGCCGCCCTCCTCCGTCCTCCACCCCATAGCGGCCAATCCACCGCCGCCCTCCTCCATCATGCCGGAGCCGGTACCCCGACGTCGTCGTCCAACGCAACCGCAACCGCAACACCCTCAAGGACTTAGTAGCTGAAGCCGAGGCAGAGCTGCCTCCACGACGCCGACGCTGACTGATGTCTACTACACAACCTTCTTCTTGTAGACGTTGTTGGGCCTGCAATTGCACAGGTTTGTAGGACAGTAGCAAATTTCCCTCAAGTGGATGACCTAAGGTTTATCAATCCGTAGGAGGCGTAGGATGAAGATGGTCTCTCTCAAACAACCCTGCAACCAAATAACAAAAAGTATCTTGTGTCCCCAACACACCCAATACAATGGTAAATTGTATAGGTGCACTAGTTCGGCGAAGAGATGGTGATACAAGTGCAATATGGATGGTAGATATAGGTTTTTGTAATCTGAAATAATAAAAACAGCAAGGTAACTAAAGATAAAAGTGAGCGTAAACGGTATTGCAATGATAGGAAACAAGGCCTAGGGTTCATACTTTCACTAGTGCAAGTTCTCTCAACAATAATAACATAGATAGATCATATAACAAGCCCTCAACATGCAACAAAGAGTCACTCCAAAGCCACTAATAGCGGAGAACAAACGTAGAGATTATGGTAGGGTACGAAACCACCTCAAAGTTATTCGTTCGGATCGATCTATAAAAGAGTTCGTACTATAATAACACCTTAAGATACAAATCAACCAAAACCCTAATGTCACCTAGATACTCCATTGTCACCTCAAGTATCCGTGGGCATGATTATACGATATGCATCACACAGTCTCAGATTCATCCAACCAACATAAAAGTACTTCAAAGAATGCCCCAAAGTTTCTACCGGAGAGTCAAGAACGTGTGCCAACCCCTATGCATAGGTTCCCAATGTCACGAAACCCGCAAGTTGATCACCAAAACATACATCAAGTGGCACATGATATCCCATTGTCACCACAGAATAATCACGGCAAGACATACATCAAGTGTTCTCATAAAAGACTCAATCCGATAAGATAACTTCAAAGGGGAAACTCAATTCATCACAAGAGAGTAGAGGGGGAGAAACATCATAAGATCCAACTACAATAGCAAAGCTCGGGATACATCAAGATCGTGCCATAGAGGAAACACGAGAGAGAACACGAGAGAGAGAGAGATCAAACACATAGCTACTGGTACATACCCTCAGCCCCGAGGGTGAACTACTCCCTTCTCGTCATGGATAGCGCCGGGATGATGAAGATGGCCACCGGTGATGGGATCCCCCTCCGGCAGGGTGCCGGAACAGGGTCCCGATTGGTTTTTGGTGGCTACAGAGGCTTGCGGCGGCGGAACTCCTGATCTATCTTCTGTTCTCGAAGTTTTAGGGTACGTAGGTATATATGGGTGAAAGGAGTACGTCGGTGGAGCTACGGGGGTCCCACGAGGCAGGGGGCGCGCCCGGGGGGTGGGGGCGCCCCCCACCCTCGTGAGCACCTCCCATATCTTCTGACGTGGGGTCCAAGTCCATCAGGTGGGTTTCCTTCCAAAAATAACTTCTCTAGTTGATTTCGTTCCGTTTTGACTCCGTCTGATATTCCTTTTCCTCGAAACACTGAAATAGGCATAAAACAGCAAATCTGGGATGGGCCTCCGGTTAATAGGTTAGTCCCAAAAATAATATAAAAGTGGATAATAAAGCCCAATATTGCCTAAAACAGTAGATAAAGTAGCATGGAGCAATCAAAAATTATAGATACGTTGGAGACGTATCACCGACGTGCGCCTTACCAGAACCACTCCGACCACGCCGTCCTGCGCCTCACTGCTGCGGCTCCACTGTCGCAACCGTCCACCACACCGGAGCTATTCCCGCTACGCCGTCGTTCGCCGCCTCGCATCTGCTTCCCCGCCGCCGACAGACGGCCACCGCACCACACTCAACAACTTGGCCATGGGTTCGTCCAAGGCTGCACCGTCCTCCACAACTTCTGGTTTCTGGCGAACAACAAGATCGTCGGAAAAACAGAAGGAGGACACAACATTGCCAGCAGAAAGAGGTACTCCTCTTCCCTTATTCGTGCAAATCTTATGTCTCCGCTCACACCGTATTCATCCCACGAAAGAAACTAGTTGAGCGCTTCTTACTGCATCTTCTTCGTGATACTAAATGCACAAGGTTTCCTCCCTTTTAAATTTCACCTTTGCTAGAGGTTAGTAGCCTGCCTGGATTTCAATTCAGGGTCAGTCAAACCGCAATTAAAAGAAGCAGCACCCGCTTGGGCGCGCGGAGCACCTAGTCCGCCTGTTATTCGGGGAAGCGGCGCATCGGTGTCTATCATAGGGGTGTGGGGCGCAGGAGCTGCTTGCGCCCGATCTGGAGGTCGGCGGGGCTTGAATGGATGGCCGGGGGTGGTGCCAAGCATGGCGGTGCGGTGAGGTCGAGGGGAGGGCGCAGGCAGGGGAGGAATACTGGGCCGGTGGCCGCTGGCGTTTCAAGGAAGATCGTCAACACTGACTGGCTGGAGGTAGATGAAGGCGATCTGCCCGTTCTTTGTACATCGGACGGTGCAGAAAAGATGGACTGACCTATTTGCTTTCAGTCGACTGTTATTTTCATAGAATCTTGTAGTAATTGAGTGTGCCATGCATGTTGTAGAGCTATCATATGTCTCCCGTCATTTATTTCTCACCGACCTGCTATCTGCTACCTTTACACTGTACTAATTGTGCACACACTTCACCCATACTCACACTATTGTTTTTTTATGCATGGGTATTTCAGACTCTGACGCAGTGTTGATGAATGCAGAAAAGAAAAGACAGAAGTCGCTCCAGTGTAATTCGAAGATAAGCAGTAAGCGTTTCAGCGCTCTAATGGGTGCAGTGTCAGCAGTTGGAGACAGTAAACATAGCTCGCAGTTGATGATCTCAATTGCCACACACAACCATCCTAGGTGCTTGCTTTAACTTCCCGCTATCAAATGTGGTTGATTGTTGCATATGGTGTCTAGCTTGTATTGCTTCCAATTTGGTTAAATTGCATCTGCTTACTTTACACATTATACCTTTGATAATGACATGCCTTCCTGTTTTTGATACATACTACATATGTCTATTAACCATGTTCGTACATCAAACTAATGCTCTTTTGTATCCCTCGTCAATCACTTATGATGAGACAGTCACCCGGGTGGGTTACTGTGAGACGCCCTACTCGTTTAAAGAGTGCAGTGTCATCCTCCCCACATGATTCTCAAGAAACAGCAAGGCTAAATGAAGATAGTCAACATAGCTCTCTAGTTGATCACCGCAATTCCCCCACACCACCATCGCAGGTGCTTGCTCTTACTTGGCAGTGTGATATGTGGTTGCATGTTGCATATGGTGTCTACCTTGTAATGCTTCTAATTAGGGTAAATTGCATCTGCTTACTTAACACATTATACATGTGAATATGACATGCCTTCCTATTTTTGGTACATACTACGTCTTTCTATTAACCATGTTCTTACATCAAACTACTTCTCTTGTGTATCCCTCATCAATGCTCCTAATTTGTTAAATTGCATCTCCTTAGCTTACACATTATACATGTCAATATGACACGCCTTCCTGTTTTTGGTACATACTACATCTGCCTATCACACCATGTTCTTACATCAAACTATTGTTTTTGTGTATCCTGCGTCTATCGCTTATGATGAGACAGTCACGCGTGTGGGTTAATATGAGACGCAATACTCTTATAAAGAATGCAATTTCATCCTCTCCACATGATTCTCAAGAAATAGCAAGCCTAAATGAAGATATTGAACTTTGCTCTATACCTGAAGACAGCACTTCCCCTACACCACCATCACAGGTGCTTGCTCCAACTTCGCAGTGTGATATGTGGTTGCATGTTGCATATGGTGTCTAGCTTGTAATGCTTCTAATTAGGATAAATTGCATCTGCTTAGTTTACACACTGCACCTGTGAATATGACATGCCTTCCTATTTTTGGTACACACTACATCTATGTGTTAACCTTGTTCTTACATGAAACTACCTCTCTTCTGTATCCTGCATCAATAACTTACGATGAGTCACCTTTATTGGTTGCATATTGCATATTATTTCTAGCCTGTTGCCATGTATTGCTTCTAATTTGGTCAAATACATTTGTTAGGGCACCCTTTTAATTTGGCAGAGTGATATTGGTTTCATCTTTCATATGGTTTCTAGCTTGCATCGATTCTAACAAGTTCAAGCACCTTGTGCTTAGTTTACACTTTATACATCATACATGTCAATATGTCATGCCGTCCTGTTTTTCATACATACTCCATCCTCCTATCATGCGGTTGCCTTACATGAAAGTAGTGTTCATCAGTATCATGCATCAATAAGTTCTGAAGAGCAAATTTTATTCCTTTTTCTTGTGGGTTTGACTTGACAAGGCAAAATCAAGAAAGAGGAAGGAAAAGAGTAAGGAAGGCGATGATGGTGGTCCTCTGCAGCAACGTAAACAAAGCATCTGTACCGATTCTCCTTGTACTGATAGTGCATTACATGGTCCAAGTCTCCGCTCCCCTACTCCACCATCCAAGGTGCTTGCTCTAACTTAGCAGTGTGATATCTGGTTGCATGTTGCATATGGTGTCTAGCTCGTATTGCTCCTAATTAGTGTAAACTGCATCTGCTTAGCTTACACATGATACGTGTGAATATGACACGCTTTCCTGTTTTTTGTACATACTATTCTGTCTATCACACCATGTTCTTACATGAAACTACTCTTCTTGTGTATCCTGCATCAGTCACTTATGATGGGACACCTTTAAGTTGGCAGTGTGATATTGGTTTGCATCTTGAATATGATTTGTAGCATGTATTGCTTCTAGTTTGATGAACGCCACCTATGACGAGACAGTTTTAACTTGGCAGAGTGATATTGATTGCACCTTCCATATGGTGTCTTGCAGTGTTTCTAATTTTTTGAAGTGCCTTCTGCTTAGTTACCACATCATAGGTGTGAATATGTCAAGCCGTCCATTTTTTCGTACATATTCCATCCTCGTATCATGACTTTGCCTTTCATCAGGTTCGTCAGTATCATGCATGAATGAGTTCCGAAGAGCGAATGATATTCCTTTTTCTTGTCGGCATGACCTCACAATGCAAAATCAATAAAGCTGAAGGAAATTGGCAAGGCATTGGATGATGGTGGTCCTTCCAAGCAACTGAAACGGAGGTTCTCTACAGATTCTACTCCGCCATCCTCCCAACAAGATTCGCAAGACAACACAAGGCTAGACAGTCAACGTAGTTGTGTAGATGATGAGCACATCTCCCCTACTCCACCATCACAGGTGCTTGCTCTAACTTGGCACTATTATATGTGGTTGCATGTTGCGTATGATGTCTAGCTTGTATTGCTTCTAACTTTGTTGAATTGCATCTGCTTACTTTACACATAATGCCTGTGAATATGACATGTGTTCTTGTTTCTACATCAGACTACTATTCTTGCATATCCCGCATCAGTCACTTATGATAAGGCACCTTTAAATCGCCACTGTGATATTGGTTGTGTCTTGCATATGATTTCTAGCATATAGTCCTTCTAATTTGTTGAAACGCCATACAGTTTGAACTTGGCAGAGTGATATTGGTTGCATCTTTCATATGGTGTCTATCTTGCAGTGCTTCTAATTTGTTGAAATGCCTTCTGCTTAGTTACCACATCATAGGTGTGAATATGTCACACCATCCTGTTTTTCATACATATTCCATCCTCGCATCATGTGTTTGCCTTTCATCTGAGTAGTGTTCGTCAGTATCATGCATGAATGAGTTCTGAAGAGCGAATTTTATTCCTTTTTCTTATCGGTTTGACTTCACAATGCAAAATCATTACAGCTGAAGGAAATTAGTCCAGCAGTGGATGATGGTGGTCCTTTGGAGCAACTCAAACAGGGGGTCTCTACAGATTCTACTCCGCCATCCTCCCAACAAGATTCGTAAGACAACACAAGGCTGGACAGTCAACGTAGCTGTGTAGATGATGAGCACATATCCCCTACTCCACCATCACAGGTGCTTGCTCTAACTTGACACTATTATATGTGGTTGCATGTTGCGTATGATGTCTAGCTTGTATTGCTTCTAACTTGAATTGCATCTGCTTACTTTACACATAATGCCTGTGAATATGACACGTGTTCCTGTTTCTAGAACATATGTATACATGATGAGCACATCTCCCCAATTCCACCATCACAGGTGCTTGCTCTTACTTGGAACTATTATACGTGGTTGCGTTTTCTGTATGATGTCTAGTTTGTATTGCTTCTGATTATGTAGAATTGCATATGCGTAGCTTACAACTTATACCTGCAACAATCACTTACCCATAAGACACATTTAACTTGGGACTGTGATGTAGGTTGCATCTTGCATTGTCTTCTAGCTTGTACTGCTTCTAATTTCTTGAAATGGCACTTACGGCGAGACACTTTTTACCTGATAGAGTTATATTGGTTGCATGTTCATATGGTGCCTAGCTTTCATTTCTTCTAATTTTGTTGAAATGCCTTCCGCTTACTGTTTTTTCATACATATTCCATCCTCCTATAGTACGTGTGAATATGAAACGCTGTCTTTTTGGTATATATTCCATCCTCCTATCCTGCGCTTGCCTTACATCAAAGTAGTGTTCGTCTGTATCATGCATCAACTAGTTATGCAGAGCTAATTTTATTCATCTTCTTGTGTTTTTGACTTCATAAGGCAATATCAGAAAATAGGAAGGAAAAGAGTAAGTTAGGGGATGTTGGTGGTACTCCGCACCGACGCAAATAGTGACTCTCTAGATTCGCCACTGCTACTGCTAATGAAGTTGAAGTCCCAAGTCTACATGATGAGTTCATCTCCCGCACTCCACCATCACTGGTGCTTGCTCTAAGTTGACAGTGTGATAATTGGTTTCATGTTGCATATGTTGTCTAGCCTGTATTTCTTCTATTTTGATGAAATTGCACCTGCTGAGTTTATACGTTATACATGTGCATATGACATGGCTTTCTGTGTCTAGAATACACTGCATCTATCTATCATACCATGTTCTTACATCAAAGTACTGTTGTTGTGTATCCTGCATCAGTAACTCATGATTGGACGCTTTTAACATGGCAGTTTGATAGTGGTTGCATCTTGCATTGATTTCTATGTTGTACTGTTTCTAATTTTTCGAATTGCCACTTATGACAAGACACTTTTAACTTGGCAGAGTAATATTGGTTGCATCTTTCATATGGTGTCTAGCTTGCATTACTTCTATTTTCTTGAAAATCCTTCTGCTTAGTTTGCACATCGTAGCTGTGAATATGTCATGACGTCATGTTTTTCTTACATATTCCATCCTCATACGGTTGCCTTACATCAAAGTATTGCTTGTCTGTATCATGCATCAATGAGTTCTGAAGAGTGATTTTATTCTTTTGTGTTGTGGGTACAGCTTGACATGGCAAAGTCAAAAAAGAGCAAGGAAAATAATATAGTAGGGAGTGTTGTTACTCGTCAGGTGAAACGGAAAAGATTCTGCCGTCGAGATTCTGCTGGTACTTATAGTGCAGTAGAAGGTCCAAGTCCACCGGCTAAATCTACAAACATAGTATCACCTGCTCCACCAGCTGCAGCATCCGCTTCAACTGTACCAGCATCTCAACCAGTTACTCGTTCGTTTGCTTCGGAACTGGCCAGTTCCCAAGCTATCTTCACACCTAACACTACTTCCGAAGCACTGCTGACACAACAGGACTTGGCAAGATCAGATGAACCTCATGAGCATCAACACCAAGACGGTACATGACCGAGTCAAGTTGCAGTTGCATGCTCCTTTATATGTACTATCACAGTTTGATGTACACTAACACTTTCCATATTCGTTGTTAAACTAGCACCACGGCGCAAGCGGAAACAGACATCAGGGATAATGCTTGACAGATTAACAAAATCTAAAGGAGGAAGAATGGAGATCCATTTTGAGGCAGGTTTAAAAAAGGGCACGTGATGCTACAGAGTCAGCCAAGTTAGTATCAGAGGCAGCCGTTGCCGTTAGGTGTCATGCGCGTATCCTCCCAACGTGGATCCAGTACAGGAATGAGAAAGACAATACCCAGTTTAACACCTTCCTTGACCATTTATCCGTAAGTAATGTTATTCATCGCAATTAGTAATATTGTCTTGCTCTGTCCCATACTTTCTAGCTTCCTCCTAATAAGACTCACATTCTTTTTTCAACAGATGAGGTTCAAGTTGGATCCGAAAGATGATGCAACTAAACAAGCATGCACTCATGTTTTTCAGTTTGCTCTGCGATAGTATCGGTACCACCTTAGAAAATCTCACTTTGAAGGCAAGGCTAACAATGAAATCGCCCAAACATCTCCAGTGGAATATATTACAGATGAAGACTGGACAGCCCTTGTTAAACACTAGTCTGATCCAAAGTATCAGGTAGGCTATATGTATTTGATCAGACCACATATTGAACTTGTATTTATGTATGTGCCTTACAAGTGTATCTTCTTCTAGGCTAACTGTTTGAAGAACAAAACCAACTGTTCTAAAGTGAAATTCCAACAGACAACAGGATCTCGAGCTATATTGCACACTGCGAGGCTCATGTAAATAGCTGCTACTTCCTTCTTTTTTGTGCCCTATTATCGTATCTATATTGACTTGTTCCAAATATAGAGGAAAGCCCGTGCGGACCAAAAAGAACCTGAACCGAATGCAGTGCAAATCTTCAAGGATTGCCACACCAGCAATATGAAGGGCATGAGCACACCAGTTCAAGCCGCTGTTGTAAGTCCTTACTCCTCCTACCTTGAACTGATTGGTACTATGATGTGTTCATTTAACTACTTGGTTTGCAGCCAATGTCAGTTACTCTGTTCACTTTTATACACAGTTGTCTTAACGTATCATCTCACCTTACATGGTTTAAAAGAGATGAAGGATATTCTTATGGTCTTGATCTGTAATCTAGTTGTTATGTTCACGTGCGCACACAATGATAAAATAGCCTGTTTGTTTTATATCTGTTTGCCCATGATATGAATGAAGTCATACTATGTTCATCCTACTTTAAACCATGTCTCTTTATCCTTAGATATCAACGAATGTGAGGAAATAGACAATACAGTAGGCATGCTACATGGACATATGTTCCGAAAGTGATTTTATTATGTAGTTGGCACTACAATACATGCTAATGTATTATAGTAGTTCACCAAAATAAGTTATGTATAAACGTTTAACCTACTTTGTTTGTTTTTGTCTCATTAGTAACTTATCTGGTACACTAATCTACAAGTTCAAACTTTCAGGAAGCTATGGAACAAATGATTGAACAGCCACAACCACCTGAAGGTGACGAGTCTACTACAGGCACAATGTCACCTCTTGCTGCAGTGCGTCAGTATCTCTCCACTAACAGTGCAAAAAGCACCTTCCTGCATAATTCTGGGTTGGTTGTCAAGGTAACCTCGTCCAAATTGCCTACTGAACAAAATCTTCCTGCTAGATAGAGCGATATATCTGTGCTCCAGACACAAGTCCAATCCCTAATGGACGTTGTTTCGGAAACAAGAATAGTGGTTGAGAAATGTCGTCAAGATATGAATGGTTTTGAAACCAGACTATCAGACATTCGCTTCGTTGTTGAAGAGCAATGGCGGAAAAAGGTGGAGATCGTGCTGCTCCATCAGATTCTACAGCCTGAAACATTAGCACTCAGGTCAAATGATCTGTGCTTCTATACATCTGATGGTTCTTTTATCTGGAAGGACTGTAAACTTTATGCCAATAGGCCTTTTGTTGTATGATTGGAATTTATTTTGTTGTGATACAACATTTATGATGCTGCCACAGGCTGCAGTAATTATGATGCTATTTTTGTATAATGTAGGTTTATCTTAGTAATGTATTCCACCGAAAGCTTCGTAGGAGCCCAACATGCCAACATTTGTTGGGCCCATTCCAATTGGGCTAAAAACGATTGTGGGCCGAAATTGGCATGTAGCCCACTAAAAATATCTGGGCTTAAATTAGCATAAGCTTTCAAATTTTTCTGGTAGGCCTGTGCCCATAGTGGGCCTTTAACAGGCCTAAACAAAATTTGGGCCCTCGGTAAAAATAGGCCGTTTACAGGTGTAAATATCTCGAGCCCATAAAAAACATGGGCCTTTAATAGACCAAAAGTAAGATTGGGCCCTGATTGTGCCAAAAAACCCACTGGACTTAGCAGGCCAAAATGGTGGCGCATTTACGATGCGGATATTTGACAGGCCGAAATTCGGACGGGCCGTAAATGCGTCGACCTAATACACGGGCCTTTAACAGGCTGGAACTTCGGTCGGGCTAGATTATCGTCATTTTTATATGGGCCGTTAATGGACCCGATATGACGTTGGGCCACACATGGCCCATGGTTTACGTCCGGCGTTAACAGGCCAAAAATGACAACAGGCCGAAAGTGGCCCAAATCTATAGTGGGCCTCTAACAGGCCGAATGACAGACATGGCCGAATATGACCCAAATCCTTCACGGTCGTTTATGGGCCGAAAGTTTTGATGGCCTGTAAATGGGCCCAAATGAAGCCGGACTTTTAACAGGCCGGAAATACACTGGGCCGCAATTCGGCCCAATTACTTAGCGGATTGTTAACGTGCCAGAAGTGACCATGGGCCGCATTGATGACAAGTTTAGACCAGGCCGTTGACGGGCCGATTTGACAGAGAATGTTGGGCCTTTAGCTGGGCCAGCCCATTATGGTCTGCAGAATCTTGTGGGCCTTTAGTTGGGCCGGCCAATTGTGGTCTGCAAAATCTTGTGGGCCTCTAGTTGGGCCGGCCCATTATGGTCTGCTAAATTTTGTGGGCCTTTAGCTGGGCTGGCCCATTATGGTCCGCTAAATCTTATGGGCCTTTGGTTGGGCCGGCCCATTTAAACTTTGTGGGCCACTTTTGGGCCGGTCCACGTGTCAACATATCACAGGCCCATCTCGACCATTGGATGAGTGACACATGTGCCAACGCGGAGCTAACACGTGGATCCGTCAGCCAATGAGAATTTTACACGTGGAAAATCGGCATTGGTTGTGGCTGTTAACGGGTTATCGGATCCAAAATCCGACCCGATAGCTTAACGGCGTTCCGTTACGGTGGATGCCATGTGTCGGTCACCCTTGACGAAAGCACTTCTGTGACGCGCGATTTATCGTCATGGAAGTGGACACTTCCGTGATGATAATTTTGGTAATGTCATGGAACACTTCTACGACAGCACAGGTATGACTATCTTGATTCTGTCATAAATTTGTCATGGATGTACATGCATGACAAAAAACACGACCTACTGTGACAAACACGTATCATCACGGAAGTGTATTTTTTTGTAGTGCACACACTGCTCGTATGATAAACCGTAACAACTTATGTCTTACCATGCCATATTCATGAAAAAACTAGTGAGGACGCATCTGTTTCGGCAACAATTATGATGGTTCTCACATGATTCACGGGCACACAAAAGTAGCAGCAGTTCCCATAGACGGATTCAAACATAGTACTAGCCCCAGAGGGCTCGATAACAAGCAAGGTTTGGATAATTAGACACAATCCAAATTACTATTAAACACTAGCTGGGGCAACTATTTCATGCCTCGATCTAATTTGGGCTGGACACAAGATGGACCTTGCCATGAACATCATCGAGGACGTCCCACAGCAGCTCAATCCTTTGAACCTTCATGAAGACAACCTTGTGGCCTTGCCACTGATAAACTTGTTTGTGGAGGCATGCCACGTCATCTTCCTGTGTAAGCTTGACAAGAACAGTA
Source organism: Triticum dicoccoides (assembly GCF_002162155.2). Lineage (NCBI taxonomy): Eukaryota > Viridiplantae > Streptophyta > Magnoliopsida > Poales > Poaceae > Triticum > Triticum dicoccoides. The sequence continues at coordinate 480,208,111 of NC_041383.1, read as the reverse complement.
TGCCTCACAAACGAAGGAGTAGCTTTGAACTTCTTGTGCTTCAGTACACCCTGGACAACACGCCTGACAACAGTGAGGCTGGAATACAACTCTTCATTGGTATAAGCGCAAATGGATTCCAGGATCCAACAGCCTAAGAACTCTGTTTTCCCATTGCGTATATTCAGGTCATCCGCCTCATAGCGAGTGACATGTACAACCACACAATCCTTGTCTGCATCAGAGCTCTAATTGAAACAGAAACAAATTCTGAATTACTTTCCAGTATAAGAAACACAAATTATTTAAACCACTATGAATAGCATGGCATCAAAGCTAATAAAATTTTGCATTATTCATCATCACATACTTAGATGAAAAACCACAATCGAGATCGGCAAAGAAGAAAATCACCTTGGGCAGCTCAGCAGGGGGGGCACATCCTCGAAAGGGGAAAACTGCTCCTGGCAGTGCCACGGGGGTTGTAACCTCAAACGGGGCATTGACCATCTCAGTAGTGGCCGTGAGCGTATCTTGGTCGGCTTGATGGATGCCTCCATCTTCTTGGATCTCTCTATCTCATGGGGATCAGCCTCCCGCGTCTGCTCCAATATCGATAGATCTTTGCCTGGTTCTCCTTGGTCCATCATGAAACTGACGAATACTAGGAGACCACTGAAAGGAAAACACAATCGCAATGACAATGAAACAAAAAAGAGAGTGACGACCGGTTACTGCTTTGCAAAAGTTCTTTTTTTTCTCTGAACGAAAATATACCAACATCACGGATCCGCTTACCTTACCTTCGTTGGGAGAGAAGAACAATGGCAGATGTGAGTGTTGACTTTCTTGAAGATGGTGAGGGCGAAGGGGATTCAGTGAAGAGTGAAATGATGGTTGTTTCGTCTGTCAAACTTAGACTACGGGGAGGTGGGGTGACTCTCTGCCTGCATACTACCTTCTAATTTGGTGGATGGCATTTGGGGCCGCGCGCTGCATGGCCCGCATGTTGGTGAACAGAAGTATAACGGCATTCAGTAGAGGGAGACGTTTGAATGACCTACGAGGAGCCAGAAGCGGTATTGTATCCACTGTACTAGTAGTAATTGTTTTTCTGGGTAGTTGTAGAGTGTCTCCACTGTACTAGTAGTAATTGTTTCTCTAGGCCCAAGACAAAACAGCCCATCCACCCTAGTAAATAGTAAAATCTATTCAAACACCCATATATTTACTGAATGAGAGGAGCTACCCGTACCCAGCACACCGTCCCCCAAAAAACCCTGGGTGTTCTTCTTCCTCCTCACTCCTACCCACCTCATGTCAGCTCGCTCCACTCGTACCCCCAAATTCCTCACCTCACTCCTACAGAAACCCTAGCCCTCCTTCTTCCTCACTACTACAGAAAAACCCCAGCTCCCCTTCTTCACTCGCACAACAACTAGGCTCGCCATTCGTTACTCTGCTCAAATCCGTGAGCGCGACGCAACGCCCTCGAGGAAAATGGAGTCAATTGACCCTAGTGCCAAGAAGGTGAGGCTCCCGCCAGTGGTGACGCCTGTTATAGATCCCGCACCCGGCAACGTGGGGAAAAGCCGCGACCCCGCCCCCACCGGATCCCAGGAACCCGTAGAATCTCGGGTGGACCACATCAGCAATCTCCCAGACGCTCTCCTTGGGGAGATCATCTCGCTTCTCCCCACCAAGGATCGCTGCCGCACCCAAGTCCTCTCAATTAGGTGGCGCCCTCTATGGCGCATCATGCCCCTTAATCTCGACTATCGTCAGCTATCTCTCTTTAATGATTTTGAAATCCCCAGAGCCATCTTCTCCTCCCACCAGGGCTCCGTTCAAAGCCTCTGCATCCCGTCATGCTACCTGAGCAAGCATACCATGCCTTGCACGATGGACGCCTGGCTAAAATCCCTTGAATTCACAGAACTACGGCTGCTTGAGTTCTACTATTCCCCTGGAAATCACATACCACATACCGAACGCCATGTACTTGTGCCCTTAGCACCGATGTCCATCTCGCGGTTTTCCTCCTCTCTCCACACCGCCACCTTTGCGTTGTGCTACCTACCAGACAATCTAGTACTAAACCTTCGACTCCCATTTCTCAAGAAACTTTCACTTGTGCGGGTTCGTATATCGGAGGCCTCATTGCACAGCATCATCCACTCCAATTGCCCTGCCTTGGAGTGCCTGGTGCTTGTTTTCATAGTTAGAATTGGTTGTCTCCAAATAAAGTCGCCTAACCTTGTAAGAATTGGAATTTCTTTTGACGGAAGGTAGCTCATCATCCAAGATGCCCCTTCACTTCAAAGGTTGATTCTTGATTCTAGTTATTCACCGTTACAAATAAATGTCCTCTCTGCGCCTAAACTGGAGACCTTGGGTGTAATACATGATCTCTGTGCTCATTTCAATATGGTGTTTGGCTCCATAGTTCTTCAGGTACTTTATATTATCATCTACACTTGTAACCATAAGCTGCTTTTTAAATTTCTGCACATAAGTTGCATAAGTTATATATCATCTTGGAGTACACATTTTGTACTAATATTATGTTCTATGCTCAATGAAGAGTTTCTCCATGGATGGCCTATCAATGGTGTTGGATTCTGTCAAGATCTTATATATCCAAATGAATAGTTTTGATCTGAACAAGATTATTGGCATGCTGCAATGCTTTCCATGTCTGGAGAAGTTGTATATAAAGGTGATAATTTCACGCACACTGGAAACCTGCATATAGTGTACTAGAATTAACCGTTCAGCTGTTGCTCTTTCGACGCTCTTTTTTTAGACCTTAACTCTTTTTCGACACTCTTTTTCATGTCTATTTAGGCAACAGGACGGGGTAAGAAAGTAATAACCAATCGCTGGATTCATAAGCATCAGGATTTTATCACTTCTCATGAGATTCGATTGAAGACAATAACGCTAGAACGATATGTAGCCAACCGTGCAAACACTAGATTTTTCACATTCTTCCTGCTGAATGCGAGGTTACTATTTTCCATGAGGCTTAAGTTTATCAGCAGCATGGTTTTGACGGATGGGTATGTCGAAGAGCAAAAAAGGAGTTTCAGGTGGGCAAAAGAGCTTAATGTGTCGGGCTTCTGTTTACAACATGTTGTGGTCATAATCCAGTAAATTTTACGACCCAGGATGTTCATTCTATGGACCTGGCCGATCCATTTGACTGTGACTGCCGAAAATAGTGCTGGAGTTAGATGTTGTTGCCCTTTTCAACCTGGGTTTTTATGTAAACCTGATGAACAATTAACACTCGTGCTTTTGTACAGTTTGTAAGCTTGAGTTAGATGTTCTTGCCCTTTTCAACTCGGCTATGACTATCATATTTTCTTTGAAACAAGGTAAATGACTTGCCATTCGTTTAATTTAGAGTGAAATATTGTAACGAATCCGAACCAAGGTAAATAACATCACTCTCGCCGGCTACTTGAGCTCGCTGTGCATTACAGAAGCCAAGTGACTAGCCCCCACCAGCACCCACAAACTTATTTCGAACTAGCACATCAAATGGGCTGTAAATTTTCATAGGAAAGGTTGGATGACCGTGACAGATTTGGATTCTGACATTTGGGACCCGCGAGGAAATAGCCTATCCAAGGTGGTGTTGACTTACTAGCCAGTCAACAAACGATTCTGCCTACCAGTCATTGGATTGACATCGAGCATCTGTCGTGTATCTTCTATCTCTTGTCTTCTTCCTCTAGCCGCCCAAACCAAACCACCCCGTCGGCTCCACCTGCTCCCGCCTCCCATGGCTAGCTGCGCCTCCGCCGCCGTACCGTACGTACCCTCCAACATTGGCCAGTCCCTCCCTCTATTCCCCTATACGTCCTATTATTCTCCGGCGACGTCAGCCCCAACACGCACCCGCACCCGAACCAGTCAACCCTCGTACTAAGTGCCTCTATATTACAAGCGCAAAAATATGGTTCCTCCTAATGGTTAGACATCTGGGGCTCACGCCATTGTCAACGTAGTCAATAAACAAGAGAATTACACTACGAGCGGCTGACACTAGGGACCCAGCAGGTCGCGCCGTTTTTTTTTGAGGAACAAGCAGTTGTTATTTATACTAGTTTTAGCGACGGATCAGGGTAACAACGGGGCTGTGCGGGGGTTGTGGCCGCTCTAGCCAGGGTTTTATTTATGTTTACCACATCATGAGCCCAGTTGTGTTTTTTTCTTGCTGAAAATGGCTAGCCCAGTTCTATTTTTTTTAAAGAAATACCCAAACGATGCCTACTTGCTTTATCAGCCCTGCTGGGCTGCAAATCTTTCAAGACAAGGAGAGTTTCATTCGGTTTGCCCAGAAATGGGTTGTACATTTTTAAAACACATCAAACCGGGGATTAGTTTTAAAAAAAATTCATTACAAGATTTTAAATTCCATTGATTTTTATGCGTGGACAATTATTTGGATTTTATATTTATATAAATTATTTTTCAAAATAGTTTGAATGTGAATCGATATTTTGGGATTAAAAACAGTTGGCCGCACCGAAATATGCAAAATTTTGTATACTTTTTAACTGTGGCCACAATATGGGGTGTAATGCTAACAAAAACAAGATGGGCTCCAAAAAAATTCTTAAGAATTAGCAAATGGGTTGTACATTATTAGAAATAATGGCAGATGGGATGTATGTTTTTTTCCACATATTTGGGGCTGACTTGTGCGCCTACTACAGGTTGACGCGTATGCTTTCCTAAAGAAAGGTTTACGCACACGCAATGCCCTGTCAACTTAGTCAACATAGGAGAGCAGTGATTGTTAGATGTCCATCCAACGGCTATCGTGCTTCTTCAATCTCTGCTCTTCCTGCTCCAGCATCTCAAACAAGCGCCGGCGGGACTGCCTACTCCCTCCTCCCGCGGCCGGCTATGCTGCCGGGCAGGCCTCACACCCCACCGTACTCCCATCACTGGCCTAGCCATCCCTCTACTCACCCACACCTGTTGTTATTATCCGGGGACGGCAGACGAACCAGTAAACCCTCATGCTCCTCCACGTGGGAAACAACTACTGAGTCTTCCCTGGCTCCGTGTCGTTCCCTTCCTAGGCCTCATCGTCATCCACCGCCCTGGTGCTCTCGGCGCGGCCTGGTCAACATGGTCAATGAACGACATCCATCGGAAGTGGACTATACGTGGAGAGGCTGACACTTGGGTCCACAGCTGCACGCAAGGAAATGCCTCCTTATTACGCGCAAAATAATGATTCCTCCACCTAACAGCTAGGACCCACGGGAAGGGCCTCTGTATTTCGCGGAAAAAATGTTCCCACCAGCTATATCTTCGCACGCAAGGAAGTGCCTCCTTATTACGGACAAAAAAATGAATACCCCCTGCTAGCTGGGACCCACCATAGTGGGTGTCTGACTTGTGGGCCTACTAAGTTGACGGGGACGGAGGGCTTTGTCAACTTAGTCAATACTCCAATGACCGTACAATGTCCATCCAACGGCCATAGTGCTTCTTCAACCTCTAGTCTTCTTGCTCCAGCCGCCCAAAGCAGCGCCGGTCGTGCCGCCTGCTCCTGCCTCCCGTGGCCGGTTGTGCTGCCGCGGAGGCCTCACCGCCCCCATACTACTCCCACCGCTGGCCAGGCCATCCCTCCACTCACCCACACCCCCTGTTATTCTGCGGTGATGGCAGCCTCACACCGCAACCGAACCAGTGAACCCTCATACTCCTCTCCGCGTGGGCATCCACTACCGCGTCTTCCCTGGCTCCGCATTGTCCCCTTCCTAGGCCTCGCCGTCGTCCACTGCCGTGGTGCTCTCGGCGCGGCGTGGTCAATGTGTTCAACGACCGACTTCCATCAGAAGAGTACTGTACATGGAGAGGCTGACAGTTGGGTCCACGGCAGCCGCAAGGAAGTGCCTCCTTATTACGTGGAAAATAATTATTCCTCCACCTGACAACAGGGACCCACCGGACGGTCCACCGTATTTCACGAAAAAAACATTTCCCCCCGACTGCTGGGACCAATCGGATGGGCCACCGTATCTCGCAAAAAAATGCTCCACCCGCTGTCAGCTCGGACCCACCGGAAGTGCCTCCTTATTACGCACAAAAAAATGAATACTCCCCCTGCTAGCTAGGACCCACCTTGGTGGGAGGCTGACTTGTGGGCCTACTAAGTTGACGGGGACGGAGGGCTTTGTCAACTTAGTCAATATGAACGATTCTAGCTCCAGTGACCGTACAATGTCCATCCAACGACCGTAGTGCTTCTTTAACCTCTGGTCTTCTTGCTCCAGCCGCCCAAAGCAGCGCCGGTCGCGCCGCATGCTCCTGCCTCTCGTGGTCGGCTGTGCTGCCGCGGAGGCCTCACCTCCCCCTACTATTCCCACCGCTGGCCAGGCCATGCGGCGACGGCAGCCTCACACCGCAGCCGAACCAGTGAACCCTCGTACTCCTCTCCGCCCGGGCTTCCACTATCGCGTCTTCCCGGCTCCGCGTCGTCCCCTTCCTGTCGCTGTCCACCGCCCTGGTGCTCTCCGTGTGGCGTGGTCAACATGGTCAAGGAAGAACTTCCATCGGAAGAGTACTGTATGTGGAGAGGCTGACAGCTGGGTCCACGGCGGTTGCTAGGAAGTGCCTCCTTAATATGCGCAAAATAATTATTCCTCCACCTGACAGCAGGGACCCATCGGATGGGCCACCGTATTTTGCAAAAAAAACATTTCCCCCTGACTGATGGGACCCACCAGCTACATCTTTGCACGCAAGGAAGTCCGTCGGGCAAAAAAAAGATTCGCCCCCCAGACTACTGGGACCCACCATCTACATCTTCGCACGCAAGGAAGTGCCTGACAGTCAGGACCCACCTGGTCGAAGCGTACGTAGTGTTGCCATTCCGGTCATGAACGTGTACGTACATACTGGTCAATGTAGAGGCACGCACGTGTCATAGTAGAGGCGCGCACGTGTCGTAGTAGAGGCGCGCACGTGTTGTAGTAGAGGCGCGCATGTAGCATATACACGTACGTACTACAGCCAGGGTGCAAGAAAGTAAATACGACCACGTACGTACATACGGGCGGGGTCTCGAACGCCTACTCGTGCATACCTATGGCCAGGGCTCGTGTACATGGCTGGGTCGGAACGGAGAAACTGCGTCGTCGTCGTGTTCATGGGGAGGCAACGGAATGCGTCGTGTTCATCGGGAGGCAACGGAATGTGTCGTGTTCATCGGGAGGCAACGGAACGCGTGGGAGCCAACCGGCTTGGACGGAATAGCTGATGGAAACGAGGCCTCGCGTATCGCAGAACGAAGGAAACGGCCTTGTGTTCGACCGGCCACATTCAAAACGGGATCCTGTTCATCGAGAGGGGTCTGGTGTACCGCACAACGGATGAAATGGACTTGTGTTGGACCTCGTACGGTCGAAACAGGGTCCTGTTGATCGGGAGGGGCGTGGCATACCGCAAAACGGAGGAAACGGACTTCTGTTGGAGCGCTACGGTCGAAACAGGGGTCTTGTTCATCGGGAGGGGTGTGGCGTACCACAAAACGGGACTCCACGGGATACTGTTTATCTCCACTGTCGACCTCCTCCAGCCTCCATGGGCTATTGTTCATCCACTGTCGACCTCCTCCAGCCTCCACCTGCGACTATTCATCCACGGGCTCCTGTTCATCCAGCCTCCACCAAGCGCTACTCAACCGGCTACTGTTCAACCACCCCACTCCACGGGCTTCTGTTCAACCACCCCTCCATGGGCTACTATTCATCCACCCCTCCACCATCTATTTTTCATCCAGCCCTCCACGGGGTCGTCCTGTTCATCCAGGCCTCCACGGGGTCCTGTTCATCCAGCCCCAACCAGCTCGATCGATAGGGGTCCTGTTCATCCAGAGGCAACACCACGGGGGTCCTGTTCATCCACCCCCACAGGGAACTGTTCATCCACCCCCCCCCCCTCGCAACACTCACTGTTCATCCAGAGGCAGCATTGATCGGCTTCAGTTACCAGCAGTAGCGAAGGAATCGCTCGATCGGGTTCAGTTAACAGCCATCAATCGATCGCTCGGGTTCAGTAACGCGTAGCCTGCAGTGCAATCGCTCAGGTTCAGTATAGGCGAATGCCTCACTCGGGTTCAGTTAGATCCCAACGCCTCGCACACACGCGCGTACGTGTACGAGAGAAACGCGCATCGCTCGGCCCCCGACCACCCACCATAACCAGGAACTCCCCGAAACTTTCCTCGCCCTCGCTTCTACCATAGTTTTTTCTGTCATGGACGACCCAAAGAATGTCATGCAGTTGCGTCTGCGGCCCGCCCAGGATGAAAATCCCATTTTCTGTCATGATTTTTTATCATAGAAGTAGGAGCCCACCACATATATGATGATACCGGGTTTTGTCACAATTATCGTCATAGAAGTGTCATAAGTATGACAGGAAAAAAAATCGTTTGGCCCAAAATGTCACGGATGTGTCTTTTTTTTGTAGTGTGTGTTGTCCATGAATGGATTCCTCCTAGTTCGTGTTAGGGTCGGTGATAACCCACAAGTATAGGGGATCAACTGTAGCCTTTTCGATAAGTAAGAGTGTCGAACCCAACGAGGAGCTAAAGGTAGAACAAATATTCCCTCAAGTTCTGTCGACCACCGATACAACTCTACGCACGCTTAACGTCCGCTTTACCTAGAACAAGTATGAAACTAGAAGTACTTTGTAGTTGTAACGGGATAAGTTTGCAAGAATATAAAGAGCATGTAAATATAAACTAGGGGCTTTTTAGATAAAGAAGCAATAAAGTTAATATAGCGAGTGTGGAAATGTGGTGAGGAGTTGCAGAGTTGTCCCTAAGCAATTGACTACTTTACTAGACTGATAGCAAGTTTTATGTGGGGGAGGCCACTACTAGCATGTCATCCTTGACTTGGAATTCTATGCACTTATGATTGGAACTATTAGCAAGCATCCGCAACTACTAACGTTCATTAAGGTAAAACCCAACCATAGCATTAAGATATATTGGTCCCCCTTCAATCCCGTATGCATCAATTTCTATGCTAGGTTGAAGCTTCTATCACTCTTTCCCTCCAATATATAGTCCTATCAACATACAACTAACCCTATGGTGTGATCCACGCGCGCGCTCATATGATGGGCACCAAAGGACAGCAACATAACCACAAGCAAATTAAACCAATCATAGCAATTCACCAATTACCGATAGGACAACGAAAATCAACTCAGACATCATAGGATGGCAAAACATCATTGGATAATAATATGAAGCATAAAGCACCATGTTCAAGTAGAGGGTACGGTGTTGGGGAACGTAGTAATTTCAAAAAAAAATCCTACGCACACGAAAGATCATGGTGATGCATAGCAACGAGAGGGGAGAATGTTGTCCATGTACCCTCATAGACCGTAAGCGGAAGCGTTATGACAACGCAGTTGATGTAGTCGTACGTCTTCACGATCGACTGATCCTAGTACCGAACATACGGCACCTCCGTGATCTGCACATGTTCAGCTCGGTGACGTCCCATGAGCTCATGATCCAGTAGAGCTTCGAGGGAGAGTTCCGTCAGCACGACGGCATGATGACGGAGTTGATGAAGCTACCGACGCAGGGCTTCGCCTAAGCACCGCTACGATATGACCGAGGTGGATTATGGTGGAGGGGGGCACCGCACACGGCTAAAGATCAATGATCAACTTGTGTGTCTTGAGGTGCCCCGCCAGCCCCCGTATATGAAGGAGCTAGGGGGGAGGCGGCCGGCCAGGAGGAGGGCGCGCCAAGGGGGGAGTCCTACTCCCACCGGGAGTAGGACTCCTCCTTTCCTAGTAGGAGTAGGAGAAGGGGGAAGGAGGAGAGATGGGGGAAGAAAAGGGGGCGCCGCCCCCCTCCCCTCCTTGTCCAATTCGGACTAGAGGGGGAGGGGGCGCGCGTGCCTGCCTTGGCCGCACCTCCTCTTCTCCACTAAGGCCCATAAGGCCCATTATACTCCCCGGGGGGTTCCGGTAACCCCCTGGTACTCCGGTATATGCCCGAACTTGCCCGGAACACTTCTGAAGTCCAAACATAGTCATCCAATATATCGATCTTTATGTCTCGACCATTTCAAGACTCCTCGTCATGTCCGTGACCATATCTGGGACTCCGAACTACATTCAGTACATCAAAACACATAAACTCATAATATCGATCGTCACCGAACATTAAGCGTGCGGACCCTACAGGTTCGAGAACTATGTAGACATGACCGAGACACGTCTCCGGTCAATATCCAATAGCGGAACCTGGATGCTCATATTGGCTCCTACATATTCGACGAAGATCTTTATCGGTCAAACCGCATAACAACATACGTTGTTCGCTTTGTCATTGGTATGTTACTTGCCCGAGATTCGATCATCGGTATCTCAATACCTAGTTCAATCTCGTTACCGGCAAGTCTCTTTACTCGTTCCGTAATGCATCATCCCGCGACTAACTCATTAATCACATTGCTTGCAAGGCTTATAGTGATGTGCATTACCGAGAGGGCCCAGATATACCTCTCCGACAATCGTAGTGACAAATCCTAATCTCGATATATGCCAACTCAACAAGTACCATCGGAAACACCTGTAGAGCACCTTTATAATCACCTAGTTACGTTGTGACGTTTGGTAGCACACAAAGTGTTCCTCCAGTAATTGGGAGTTGCATAATCTCATAGGCATAGGAACATGTATAAGTTATGAAGAAAGCAATAGCAGTAAACTAAAACGATCAAGTGCTAAGGTAACGGAATGGGTCAAGTCAATCACATCATTCTCCTAATGATGTGATCCTGTTTATCAAATGACATCTCATGTATATGGTTAGGAAACCTTAACCATCTTTGATCAACGAGCTAGTCAAGTAGAGGCATACTAGTGACACTATATTGTCTATGTATTCTCACATGTATTATATTTTCGGTTAATACAAATCTAGCATGAATAATAAACATTTATATGAAATAAGGAAATAAATAATAACTTTATTATTGCCTCTAGGGCATATTTCCTTCAGTCTCCCACTTGAACTAGAGTCAATAATCTAGATTACACAATAATGATTCTCACACCCATGGAGTCTTGGTGTTGATCATGTTTTGCTCCTGAGAGAGACTTAGTCAACGGGTCTGCAACATTCAGATCCGTATGTATCTTGCAAATCTCTATGTCTCCCACCTGGACTTGTTCACGTATGGAATTTAAGCGTCTCTTGATGTGCTTGGTTCTCTTATGAAATCTGGATTCCTTTGCCAAGGCAATTGCACCAGTATTGTCATAAAAGATTTTCATTGGACCCGATGCACTAGGTATGACACCTAGATCAGATATGAACTCCTTCATCCAGACTCCTTCATTTGCTGCTTCTGAAGCAACTATGTACTCCGCTTCACACGTAGATCCCGCCACGACGCTTTGTTTAGAACTGCACCAACTGACAGCTCCACCGTTCAATATAAACACGTATCCGGTTTGCGATTTAGAATCGTCCTGATCAGTGTCAAAGCTTGCATCGACGTAACCATTTACGATGAGCTCTTTGTCACCTCCATAAACGATAAACATATCCTTAGTCCTTTTCAGGTATTTCAGGATGTTCTTGACCGTTGTCCAGTGATCCACTCCTGGATTACTTTGGTACCTCCCTGCTAAACTAATAGCAAGGCACACATCAGGTCTGGTACACAGCATTGCATACATGATAGAGCCTATGGCTGAAGCACAGGGAACATCGTTCATTTTCTCTCTATATTCTACAGTGGTCGGGCATTGAGTTTGACTCAACTTCACACCTTGTAACACATGCAAGAACCCTTTCTTTGCTTGATCCATTTTGAACTTTTTCAAAACTTTATCAAGGTATGTGCTTTGTGAAAGTCCAATTAAGCATCTTGATCTATCTCTATAGATCTTAATGCCCAATATATAAGCAGCTTCACCGAGGTCTTTCATTGAAAAACTCTTATTCAAGTATCCTTTTATGCTATCCAGAAATTCTATATCATTTCCAATCAACAATATGTCATCTACATATAATATTAGAAATGCTACAAAGCTCCCACTCACTTTCATGTAAATACAGGCTTCTCCAAAAGTCTGTATAAAACCATATGCTTTGATCACACTATCAAAATGTCTATTCCAACTCCGAGAGGCTTGCACCAGTCCATAAATGGATCGTTGGAGCTTGCACACTTTGTTAGTACCTTTTAGATCGACAAAACCTTCTGGTTGCATCATATACAACTCGTCTTCTAGAAATCCATTCAGGAATGCAGTTTTGACATCCATTTGACAAATTTCCTAATCATAAAATGCGGCAATTGCTAACATGATTCGGACAGACTTAAGCATCGCTACGGGTGAGAAAGTCTCATTGTAGTCAACCCCTTGAACTTGTCGAAAACCTTTCGCAACAAGTCGATCTTTGTAGACAGTAACATTACCGTCAGCGTCAGTCTTCTTCTTGAAGATCCATTTATTCTCGATGTCTTGCCGATCATCGGGCAAGTCAACCAAAGTCCACACTTTGTTCTCATACATGGATCCCATCTTAGATTTCATGGCCTCAGGCCATTTTGCAGAACCTGGGCTCATCATCGCTACCTCATAGTTTGTAGGTTCGCCATGGTCAAGTAACATGACCTCCAGAATAGGATTACCGTACCACTCTGGCGCGGATCTTATTCTGGTTGACCTACGAGGTTCGCTAGTAACTTGATTTGAAGTTTCTTGATCAATATCATTAGCTTCCTCACTAATTGGTGTAGGTGTCACAGAAACCGGTTTCTGTGATGAACTACTTTCCAATAAGGGAGAAGGTACAGTTACCTCATCAAGTTCTACTTTCCTCCCACTCACTTCTTTCGAGAGAAACTCCTTCTCTAGAAAGGATCCACTCTTAGCAACAAATGTCTTGCCTTCGGGTCTATGATAGAAGGTGTACCCAACAGTCTCCTTTGGGTATCCTATGAAGACACATTTCTCCGATTTGGGTTTGAGCTTATCAGGTTGAAGCTTTTTCACATAAGCATCACAGCCCCAAACTTTAAGAAACGACAACTTTGGTTTCTTGCCAAACCATAGTTCATAAGGCGTCATCTCAATGGATTTTGATGGTGCCCTATTTAATGTGAATGCAGCCGTCTCTAAAGCATAACCCCAAAACAATAGCGGTAAATCAGTAAGAGACATCATAGATTGCACCATATATAGTAAAGTACAATTACGACGTTCGGACACACCATTACTCTGTTGTGTTCCGAGTGGCGTGAGTTGTGAAACTATTCCGCATTGTTTCAAATGTAGACCAAACTCGTAACTCAAATATTCTCCTCCACGCTCAGATCGTAGAAACTTTATTTTCTTGTTACGATGATTTTCCACTTCACTATGAAATTCTTTGAACTTTTCAAATGTTTTAGACTTATGTTTCATTAAATAGATATACTCATATCTGCTCAAATCATCTGTGAAGGTGAGAAAATAATGATATCCGCCGCGAGCCTCAATATTCATTGAACCACACACATCAGTATGTATGATTTCCAACAAATCTGTTGCTCGCTCCATTGTTCGGGAGAACGACGTTTTAGTCATCTTGCCCATGAGGCATGGTTCGCAAGTACCAAGTGATTCATAATCAAGTGATTCCAGAAGTCCATCAGTATGGAGTTTCTTCATGCGCTTTACACCAATATGACCCAAACGGCAGTGCCACAAATAAGTTGCACTATCGTTATCAACTCTGCATCTTTTGGCTTCAACATTATGAATATGTGTATCATTACTATCGAGATTCAAGAAAAATAGACCACTCTTTAAGGGTGCATGACCATAAAAGATATTACTCATATAAATAGAACAACCATTATTCTCAGATTTAAATGAATAACCGTCTCGCATCAAACAAGATCCAGATATAATGTTCATGCATAACACTGGCACCAAATAACAATTATTCAAGTCTAAAACTAATCCCGAAGGTGGATGTAGAGGTAGCGTGCCGACGGCGATCACATCGACTTTGGAACCATTTCCCACACGCATCATCACCTCGTCCTTAGCCAGTCTTCGCTCAATTTGTAGTCCCTATTTCGAGTTGCAAATATTAGCAACAGAACCAGTATCAAATACCCAAGTGCTACTGTGAGCTCTAGTAAGGTACACATCAATAACATGTATACCACATATACCTTTGTTCACCTTGCCATCCTTCTTATCCGCCAAATACTTGGGGCAGTTCCGCTTCTAGTGGCCAGTCCCTTTGCAGTAGAAGCACTCAGTCTCAGGCTTAGGTCCAGACTTGGGTTTCTTCTCGTGAGCGGCAACCTGTTTGTCGTTCTTTTTGAAGTTCCCCTTCTTCTTCCCTTTACCCTTTTTCTTGAAACTGGTGGTCTTGTTGACCATCAACACTTGATGCTCCTTCTTGATTTCTACCTCCGCAGCCTTTAGCATCGCGAAGATCTCGGGAATAGTCTTTTCTATCCCTTGCATATTATAGTTCATCACGAAGCTCTTGTAGCTTGGTAGCAGTGATTGAAGAATTCTTTCAATGACACTATCATCAGGAAGATTAACTCCCAGTTGAATCAAGTGATTATTATACCTAGACATTTTGAGTATATGTTCACTGACAGAACTATTCTCCACCATCTTGCAGCTATAGAACTTATTGGAGACTTCATATCTCTCAATCCGGGCATTTGCTTGAAATATTAACTTCAACTCCTGGAACATCTCATATGCTCCATGACGTTCAAAACGTCGTTGAAGTCCCGGTTCTAAGCCGTAAAGCATGGCACATTGAACTATCGAGTAGTCATCAGCTTTGCTCTGCCAGACGTTCTTAGCGTCGTCAGTTGCATCTGCAGCAGGCCAGGCACCCAGTGGTGCTTCCAGGACATAATTCTTCTGTGCAGCAATGAGGATAATCCTCAAGTTGCGGACTCAGTACATGTAATTGCTACAATCATCTTCAACATTGCTTTCTCAAGGAACGCATTACAATTCAACGGAACAACAGCACGGGCCATCTATCTACAACAAACATAGACAAGCAAAATACTATCAGGAAGTTCATGATAAATTTAAGTTCAATTAATCATATTACTTAAGAACTCCCACTTAGATAGACATCCCTCTAATCATCTAAGTGATCACGTGATCCAAATCAACTAAACCAAAACTGATCATCACGTGAGATGGAGTAGTTTTCAATGGTGAACATCACTATGTTGGTCATATCTACTATATGATTCACGTTCGACCTTCGGTCTCAGTGTTCCGAGGCCATATCTGCATATTCTAGGCTCGTCAAGTTTAACCCGAGTATTTCTGCGTGTGCAAAACTGGCTTGCACCCGTTGTAGGTGAACGTTGAGCTTATCACACCCGATCATCACATGGTGTCTCGGCACGACAAACTTTGGCAACGGTGGATACTCAGGGAGAACACTTATACCTTGAAATTTAGTGAGAGATCATCTTATAATGCTACCGTCAATCAAAGCAGAATAAGATGCATAAAGGATAAACATCACATGCAATCAATATAAGTGATATGATATGGCCATCATCATCTTGTGCCTTTGATCTTCATCTCCAAAGCACCGTCATCATCACCATCATCACCGGCGCGACACCTTGATCTCTATCGTAGCATCGTTGTCCTCTCGCCTACTATTGCTTCTACGACTATCGCTACCACTTAGTGATAAAGTAAAGCAATTACATGGTGATTGCATTTCATACAATAAAGCGACAACCATATGGTTCCTGCCAGTTGCCGATAACTCCGTTACAAAACATGATCATCTCATACAATAAAATTTAGCATCATGTCTTGACCATATCACATCACAACATGCCCTACAAAAACAAGTTAGACGTCCTCTACTTTGTTGTTGCAAGTTTTACATGGCTGCTATGGGTTGAGCAAGAACCGTTCTTACCTACGCATCAAAACCACAACGATATTTCGTCAAGTTAGTGATGTTTTAACCTTCAACAAGGACCGGGCGTAGGCACACTCGATTCAACTAAAGTTGGAGAAACTGATACCCGCCAGCCACCTATGTGCAAAGCACTTCGGTAGAACCAGTCTCGTGTAAGCGTACGCGTAATGTCGGTCTGGGCCGCTTCATCCAACAATACCGCCGAATCAAAGTATGACATGCTGGTAAGTGATACATCCATTTTGCATCATGCTTTTATATCGATATTTATTGCATTATGGGCTGTTATTACACGTTATGTCACAATACTTATGGCTATTCTCTCTTATTTTACAAGGTTTAACATAAAGATGGAGAATGTCGGAAGCTGGGATTCTGGGCTGGAAAAGGACCAAATATTGGAAACCTATTCTGCACAGCTCCAAAAGTCTTGAAACTCCACGAAAGTCATTTTTGGAATTAATAAGAATTATTGAGCAAAAGAAATACCAGAGGGGGCCCACACCCTAGCCACGAGGGTGGGGGGCGCGCCCACCCCTACTGGGCGCCCCCAGCCTCGTGGGCCCCCTAGTAGCCCTCCGGTGCCCCTCTTCTGCTATATGAAGCCTTTTACCCTGGAAAAATCATAAGCAAGCTTACGGGATGAAACTCCGCCGCCACGAGGCGGAACCTTGGCAGAACCAATCTAGGGCTCTGACGGAGCTGTTCTGCCAGGGAAACTTCCCTCCGGGAGGGGTAAATCATCACCATCATCATCACCAATGATCCTCTCATCGGGAGGGGGTCAATTTCCATCAACGTCTTCACCAGCACCATCTCCTCTCAAACCCTAGTTCATCTCTTGTATCCAATCTTTGTACCCAAACCTCAGATTGGTACCTGTGGGTTGCTAGTAGTGTTGATTACTCCTTGTAGTTGATGCTAGTTGGTTTATCTGGTGGAAGATCATTTGTTCAGATCATTAATGCATATTAATACCCCTCTGATCATGAACATGAATATGCTTTGTGAGTAGTTACGTTTGTTCCTGGGGACATGGGTGAAGTCTTGCTATTAGTAGTCATGTGAATTTGGTATTCGTTCGATATTTTGATGAGATGTATGTTGTCTCTCCTCTAGTGGTGTTATGTGAACATCAACTACATGACACTTCACCATTATTTGGGCCTAGAAGAAGGCATTGGGAAGTAATAAGTAGATGATGGGTTGCTAGAGTGACAAAATCTTAAACCCTAGTTTATAAGTTGCTTCGTAAGGGGCTGATTTGGATCCATATGTTTCATGCTATGGTTAGGTTTACCTTAATACTTCTTTTGTAGTTGAGGATGCTTGCAATAGGGGTTAATCATAAGTGGGATGCTTGTCCAAGAAAGGGCAGCACCCAAGCACTGGTCCACCCACATATCAAATTATCAAAGTAACGAACGTGAATCATATGAGATGATGAAAACTAGCTTGACGATAATTCCCATGTGTCCTCGGGAGTGCTTTTCTCATTATAAGAATTTGTCCAGGCTTGTCCTTCGCTAAAAAAAGGATTGGGCCACCTTGCTGCACCTTCTTTACTTTTATTGCTTGTTACCTGTTACAAATTATCCTATCACAAAACTATATGTTACCTACAATTTCAGTGCTTGCAGAGAATACCCTACTGAAAACCGCTTGTCATTTCCTTCTGCTCCTCGCTGGGTTCGACACTCTTACTTATCAAAAGGACTACGATAGGTCCCCTATACTTGTGGGTCATCAAGACTCTTTTCTGGTGTCGTTGCCGGGGAGTGAGGCGCCTTTGGTGAGTGGAACTTGGTAAGGAAACATTTATATAATGTGCTGAAATTTACTGTCACTTGTTACTATGGAAACTAATCCTTTGAGGGGCTTGTTCGGGGCATCTTCGCCCCAACCAGTAGAGCAAAGAGTTGCTCCTCTACCTACTCAACCTACTGAACCTATTGAAAATGTTTACTTTGATATTCCTTCGGGTATGATAGAGAAACTGCTAGCTAATCCCTTTGCAGGAGATGGAACATTGCATCCCTATTTACACCTTATCTATGTGGATGAAGTTTGTGGATTATTTAAGCTTGCAGGTATGCCCGATGATGTTGTTAAGAGGAAGGTCTTCCCTTTATCTTTGGAGGGAGATGCATTGACATGGTATAGGCTATGTGATGATACGGGATCTTGGGACTATAAACGATTGAAATTGAAATTCCACCAGAAGTTCCATCCTATGCATCTTGTTCATCGTGATCGTAATTTTATATATAATTTTTGGCCTCGGGAAGGAGAAAGCATCGCTCAAGCTTGGGGGAGGCTTAAGTCAATGATATATTCATGCCCCAATCATGAGCTCTCAAGAGAAATGATTATTCAAAAAAATTATGCTCGGTTTCTCTCAATGATCGCACCATGCTCGATACTTCCTGTGCTGGTTCTTATATGCTGAAGACTATTGAATTCAAGTGGGACTTATTGGAAAGAATTAAACGCAACTCTGAAGATTGGGATTCCGACGATGGTAAGGAGTCAGGTATGACACCTAAGTTTGATTGTGTTAAGTCTTTTATGGATACCGATGCTTTTCGTGGATTTAGCACTAAATATGGACTTGACTCTGAGATAGTAGCTTCTTTATGTGAATCTTTTGCTACTCACGTTGATCTCCCTAAGGAGAAGTGGTTTAAATATAATCCTCCCACTAAAGTAAAAGTAGTTGCACCCATTACAGTTGAAGAAAAGACTATTACTTATAATGATCCTATTGTTCCTACTTCTTATGTTGAGAAACCTCCTTTCCCTGTTAGGATAAAGGATCACGCTAAAGCTTCAACTGTGGTTCATAAAAGTAATACTAGGACATATACACCTCCTGAGCAAATTAAAGTTGAACCTAGTATTGCTATGGTTAAAGATTTCTTGGCTGATAATATTGATGGGCATGTTATTTATTTCTGTGAACAGGCTGCTAACATTGTTAGACCCAATTCTAATATACATTGACCTATTGTAGGCATGCGTGTTATTTCTGTTAAAATAGGAGATCATTGTTATCATGGCTTATGCGATATGGGTGCTAGTGCTAGTGCAATACCTATTTCTCTATACAAAGAAATTATGCATGATATTGCACCCGCTGAAATAGAAGATATTGATGTTACAATTAAGCTTCCCAATAGAGATACTATTTCACCAATTGGGATTGTTAGAGATATTGAAGTCTTGTGTGGTAAAGTTAAATACCCTGCTGATTTTCTTGTTCTTGGTTCCCCACAAGATAGCTTTTGCCCCATTATATTTGGTAGACCCTTCTTGAATATTGTTAATGCTAAGATTGATTGTGAAAAGGATGTTGTTACAATTGGTCTAGGGGATACGGCACATGAGTTTAATTTTGCTAAATTTCGTAGACAACCCCATGATAAAGAATTGCCTAGTAAGGATGAAATTATTGGTCTTGCTTCTATTGCCATGCCTCCTACTGATCCGTGAACAATATTTGCTAGACCATGAAAATTATATGTTTATGAATGAAAGAAGGGAAATAGATGAAGTATTCCTTAAACAGGGTCCTATTCTGAAACACAACTTGCCTATTGAAATCCTAGGGGATCCTCCTCCACCCAAGGGTGATCCTGTGTTTGATCTTAAACCTTTACCTGATACTCTTAAATATGCTTATCTTGATGAAAAGAAGATATATCATGTTATTATTAGTGCTAACCTTTCAGAGCAGGAAGAGGAAAGATTATTGAAAACTCTGAAGAAGCATCGTGCTGCTATTGGATATACTCTTGATGATCTTAAGGGCATTAGTCCCACTCTATGCCAACACAAAATTAAATTGGATGAAGACGCCAAACCAGTTAGAGATCATCAATGACGGTTAAATCCTAAGATGAAAGAAGTGGTAAGATAGGAAATACTAAAGCTCCTTGAGGCAGGTATAATTTATGCCATTGCTGATAGTGAGTGGGTAAGTCTAGTCCATTGTGTCCCTAAGAAGGGAGGTATTACTGTTGTTCCTAATGATAAAGATGAATTGATCCCGCAAAGAATTATTACAGGTTATAGGATGGTAAATGATTTTTGTAAATTAAATAAAGCTACTAAGAAAGATCATTACCCTTTACCTTTTATTGATCAAATGCTAGAAAGACTATCCAAACATACGCATTTATGCTTTCTAGATGGTTATTCTGGTTTCTCTCAAATACTTGTGTCAGCGGACGATCAAGCAAAGACTACTTTTACTTGCCCTTTCGGTACTTTTGCTTATAGATGTATGCCTTTTGGTTTATGTAATGCACCTGCTACCTTTCAAAGATGCATGATGGCTATATTCTCTGACTTTTGTGAAAAGATTTGTGAGGTATTCATGGATGATTTCTCCATTTATGGATCCTCTTTTGATGATTGCTTGAGCAACCTTGATCGTGTTTTCCAGAGATGTGAAGACACTAGTCTCGTCTTGAATTGGGAAAAGTTCCACTTTATGGTTAATGAAGGCATTGCCTTGGGGCATAAAATTTCTGAAAAAGGTATTGAAGTTGATAAAGCTAAAGTTTATGCTATTGAAAAGATGATGTGTCCCAAGGACATTAAAGGTATAAGAAGTTTCCATGGTCATGCCGGTTTTTATAGGAGGTTCATTAAGGACTTTTTCTAAAATTTCTAGGCCTCTCACTAATTTATTGCAAAAAGATATTCCTTTTGTCTTCGATGATGATTGCGTAGAACCATTTGAAATACTTAAGAAAGCTTTGATTTCTGCACCTATTGTTCAGCCACCTGATTGGAACTTACCCTTTGAAATAATGTGTGATGCTAGCGATTATGCTGTAGGTGCTATTTTAGGGCAAAGAGTTGATAATAAGTTAAATGTGATTCAATATGCTAGTAAAACTCTAGACACTGCACAGAGAAATTATGCTACTACTGAAAAAGAATTCTTAGCAGTTGTATTTGCTTGTGATAAGTTCAGACATTATATTGTTGATTCTAAAGTAACTATTCACACTGATCATGCTGCTATTAAATATCTTATGGAAAAGAAAGATGCTAAACCTAGACTTATTAGATGGGTCCTCTTGCTCCAAGAATTTGATTTGCATATTATTGATAGAAAGGGAGCTGAGATGCCCATTGCAGACAACTTGTCTAGGTTAGAGAATGTTCTTGATGACCCACTCCCTATTGATGATAGCTTTCTTGATGAACAATCAACGGTCATAAATGCTTCTCGTACTGCTCCATGGTATGCTGATTATGCTAATTACATTGTTGCTAAATTTATACCACCTAGTTTCACATACAAGCAAAAAAAAAGTTCTTTTATGATTTAAGACATTACTTCTGGGATGACCCACACCTTTATAAAGTTATTAGACGTTGTGTGCCTGAGCATGAACAGGAACAGATCCTATGCAAGTGTCACTCCGAGGCATATGGAGGACACCACGCTGGAGATAGAACTGCACATAAGGTATTGCAATCCAGTTTTTATTGGCCTACTCTCTTCAAAGATGCCCGTGAGTTTGTTTTGTCTTGTGATGAATGACAAAGAATTGGTAATATTAGTAGACGTCAAGAAATGCCTATAAATTATTCTCTTGTTATTGAACCAGTTGATGTTTGGGGCTTTGATTATATGGGACCGTTTCCTTCCTCTAATGAATATACACATATTTTAGTTGTTGTTGATTATGTTACTAAGTGGTAGAAGCTATTCCAACTAGTAGCGCTGATCATAACACCTCTATTAAGATGCTTAAAGAAGTTATTTTTCCGAGGTTTGGAGTCCCTAGATACTTAATGACTGATGGTGGTTCACATTTTATTCATGGTGCTTTTCGTAAAATGCTTGCTAAGTATGATGTTAATCATAGAATTGCATCCCCTTATCACCCGCAGTCTAATGGTCAAGTAGAATTGAGTAATAGAGAGCTCAAATTAATTTTGCAAAAGACTGTTAATAGATCTAGAAAGAATTTGTCCAAGAAACTTGATGATGCATTATGGGCCTATAGAACTGCATATAAGAACCCTATGGGTATGTCTCCGTATAAGATGGTTTATGCAAAAGCATGTCACTTACCTCTCGAACTTGAACATAAGGCATATTGGGCCATTAAAGAGATCAACTATGATTTCAAACTTGCTGGTGAGAAGAGGTTATTTGACATTAGCTCACTTGATGAATGGAGAACCCAAGCCTATGAGAGTGCCAAGCTGTTTAAAGAAAAAGTTAAAAGATGGCATGACAAAAGGTACAAAAGCGTGAGTTTACCGTAGGTGATTATGTTTTGCTTTTCAACTCTCATTTAAGATTTTTTGCAGGAAAACTTCTCTCTAAATGGGAAGGTCCTTAGGTTATCAAGGAGGTCTATCGTTCCGGTGCCATAAAAAACAACAACTTCAAAGGCACAAATCCTAAGGTGGTGAACGGTCAAAGAATCAAACATTATATCTCAGGTAACCCTATAAATGTTGAAACTAATATTATTGAAACCGTGACCCCGGAGGAATACATAAGAGACACTTTCCAGAACGTTTCAGACTCCGAAAAGGAATAGGTATGTGGTACGGTAAGTAAACCGACTCCAAAACAGTTCTAATAGCAATTTCCCCGTTTTGGAATATTTAAGAAAATAGGAAAATAAGAAGTAGTCTGGAAAGGAAACGAGGCCTCCACGAGGGTGGAGGGCGCGCCCACCCATACTGGGCACGCCCCCTGCCTCGTGGGCACCTCGTGTGCTCTACGGACTCCATTTTCTTGCACAATACTTCTTTCGGTCGGTAAAAATTCATTATATAATCACCCGAAAGTTTTGACCACCATATCACGCAAAAATCTTCTGTCTTTGTTTCGAGTTGTTTATCTGACAGATCTAGAGCATCATGATGGTACCCTCCTCCAATAATGAAGACAAGGATGCTTGGCTATTGAAGATAGAGCTGAAGAGAGAAGAACCTGAGGATATCAACATGGATGAAGGGATCAAGAAGGTCATGGAGGATCAAGCTCCGGCGGCAGAAGAATAAAACATCCCTCAACCTCTTCCTAACCTCTTTACCCCAACTAAGATTGAAGCTTTCAAGATGATTGAGTTAGCTCGCATACAAAACAAGTATCTCACACAGGAAAATCTTTTGTTGAAGGATCATATCGTCGCACTTAAGGGCATTATCCGCAAATTGGAAGAGCTTCTACGCTCGATGTGCGACTATCCATCATCATCACCACCTTCTTCACCAGCAAAGGAGACATAGTCACATGGGTATGGGCACTCCCCTTGGCAACTGCCAAGCTTGGGGGAGGTGCCCCAGTATCGTATCACCATCACACTCCTATCTTTACCGTTTTACTTAGTTCGATCCTTTTGGTAATATGTCGATCTAGTAGAATAAAGTTTTGGTATGAATTAGTTTTGAGTTTTGCTTTGTGGTCCCTCTATGTAATCAAGTCCGTGAGCTATATATAATAAAGATTAGTGTTGAGTCAAGGGCTTTGCTATCTTGTCATGATCTTAAGAAAACAGAAAGAATAAAAAGAAATAAAAGAGTGCATATTGATCTTATGGGTAGTAATGACTTCACACATAGAGAGTATGATACACAAAAGTTGTTGAGAGTTGACAAACATAGTTTTGGTCATCGTTGCAATTAATAGGAAGTAATAAAGAAAGAGAGGTTTTCACATATAAATATACTATCGTGGACATCTTTTATAATTGTGAGCACTCATTAAAGTATGACATGCTAAAGAGTTGGTGTTGGACAAGGAAGACAATGTAATGGGTTATGTTTTCTCACATATCAGTTAAAGTATATTGTCATGGATCGTCCAACATGTTGAGCTTGCCTTTCCCCCTCATGCTAGCCAAATTCCTTGCACCAAGTAGAGATACTACTTGTGCTTCAAAATATCCTTAAACCCAGTTTTGCCATGAGAGTCCACCATACCTACCTAGAGTAAGATCCTTCAAGTAAGTTGTCATGTTGCAAGCAATAAAAATTGCTCTCTAAATATGTATGACTTATTAGTGCGGAGAAAATAAGCTTGATACGATCGTGTGATATGAAAGTAATAAAAGCGACGGACTGCATAATAAAGGTTCATATCACAAGTGGCAATATAAAAAGAAGTTCTTTTGCATTAAGATTTTGTGCATCCAACCCTAAAAGCACATGACAACCTCTGCTTCCCTCTGCGAAGGGCCTATCTTTTACTTTAAGTCTTTTACATTATGCAAGAGTCAAGGTGATCCTCACCTTTCCCTTTTTCATTTTATCCTTTGGCAAGCACCTCGTGTTGGAAAGATCCTGATATATATATCCAATTGGATGTAAGTTAGCATGAACTATTATTGTTGACATTACCCTCGAGGTAAGATGTCGGGAGGTAACACTATAAGCCCCTATCTTTCTCTGTGTTCGATTAAAACTCCAGAACCATAAGTATTGTGTGAGTGTCAGCGATTGTGAAAGACTATATGATAGTTGAGTGTGTGGACTTGCTAAAAAGCTCTATTTTTTACTCTTTCCGATGTTATGATAAATTGCAATTGCTTCAATGACTGAGATTATAGTTTGTTAGTTCTCAATGAAGTTTCTGAACCATACTTGACATTGTGAATAGATTGTTACTTGAGCATAAGAAATCATATGACAAAATATATATATGTTGCTGTTATAAGAATGATCATGATGCCCTCATGTCCGTATTTTATTTCGACACCTCTATCTCTAAACATGTGGACATATTTTTCGATATCGGCTTCCGCTTGAGGACAAGCGAGGTCTAAGCTTGGGGGAGTTGATACGTCCATTTTGCATCATGCTTTTATATCAATATTTATTGCATTATGGGCTGTTATTACATGTTATGTCACAATACTTATGGCTATTCTCTCTTATTTTACAAGGTTTAACATAAAGAGGGAGAATGCCGGCAGCTGGGATTCTGGGCTGGAAAAGGAGCAAATATTGGAAACATATTCTGCACAGCTCCAAAAGTCCTGAAACTCCACGAAAGTCATTTTTTGAATTAATAAGAATTATCGAGCGAAAGAAATACCAGAGGGGGCCCACACCCTGGCCACGAGGGTGGGGGCGCACCCACCCCTACTGGGCATGCCCCCCTACCTTGTGGGCCCCCTGGTGGCCCTCCGGTGCCCCTCTTCTGCTATATGAAGCCTTTTACCCTGGAAAAAAATCATAAGCAAGCTTACGGGACAAAACTCCGCCGCTACGAGGCGGAACCAATCTAGGGCTCCGGCGGAGCTGTTCTGCCGTGGAAACTTCCCTCCGGGAGGGGGAAATCATCACCATCGTCATCACCAACGATCCTCTCATCAGGAGGGGGTCAATCTCCATCAACATCTTCACCAGCACCATCTCCTCTCAAACCCTAGTTCATCTTTTGTATCCAATCTTTGTACCCAAACCTCAGATTGGTACCTATGGGTTGCTAGTAGTGTTGATTACTCCTTGTAGTTGATGCTAGTTGGTTTATCCGGTGGAAGATCATTTGTTCAGATCCTTAATGCATATTAATACCCCTGTGATCATGAACATGAATATGCTTTGTGAGTAGTTACATTTGTTCCTGAGGACATGGGTGAAGTCTTGCTATTAGTAGTCATGTGAATTTGGTATTCGTTCGATATTTTGATGAGATGTATGTTGTCTCTCCTCTAGTGGTGTTATGTGAACGTCGACTACATGACACTTCACCATTATTTGGGCCTAGAGGAAGGCATTGGGAAGTAATAAGTAGATGATGGGTTGCTAGAGTGACAGAAGCTTAAACCCTAGTTTAGAAGTTGCTTCATAAGGGGTTGATTTGGATCCATATGTTTCATGCTATGGTTAGGTTTACCTTAATACTTCTTTTGTAGTTGCGGATGCTTGCAATAGGGGTTAATCATAAGTGGGATGCTTGTCCAAGAAAGGGCAGCACCCAAGCACCAGTCCACCCACATATCAAATTATCAAAGTAACGAACACGAATCATATGAGCATGATGAAAACTAGCTTGACGATAATTCCCATGTGTCCTCGGGAGCGCTTTTCTCATTATAAGAATTTGTCCAGGCTTGTCCTTTGCTACAAAAAGGATTGGGCCACCTTGCTGCACCTTATTTACTTTTATTGCTTATTACCCGTTACAAATTATCCTATCACAAAACTATCTGTTACCTACAATTTCAGTGCTTGCAGAGAATACCTTACTGAATATGCTCAGTGTGTGATCCATAGAAAGAAAAAAGAGTTGTTTTGGTGAAAACTGCTTGTCATTTCCTTCTGCTCCTCGTTGGGTTCGACACTCTTACTTATCGAAAGGACTACAATAGATCCCCTATACTTGTGGGTCATCAGTAAGCAGTATGACTTGTATCGCCCACAACTCACTTGTGTTCTACTAGTGCATATAACATCTACGCATAACCCTGGCTCAGATACCACTGTTGGGGAACATAGTAATTTCAAAAAATTACCTACGCACATGCAAGATCATGGTGATGCATAGCAACGAGAGGGGAGAGTGTTGTCCATGTACACTCGTAGACCGTAAGTGGAAGCGTTATGACAACTCGGTTGATGTAGTCGTACGTCTTCACGATCGACCGATCCTAGTACCGAACGTACGACACCTCCGCGATCTGCACAAATTCAGCTCGGTGATGTCCCACCAACTCACGATCCAGTAGAGCTTCGAGGGAGAGTTCCGTCAGCACGACAGCGTGATGACGGTGTTCATGAAGCTATCACGCAGGGCTTCGCCTTAGCACCGCTACGATATGACCGAGGTGGATTATGGTGGAGGGGGGCACCGCACACGGCTAAAGATCAATGATCAACTTGTGTGTCCTTGGGTGCCCCCTCACCCACGTATATAAAGGAGCTAGGGGGGAGGCGGCCGTCCAGGAGGAGGGCGCGCCAAGGGGGGGTCCTACTCCCACCGGGAGTAGGACTCCTCGTTTCCTAATAGGAGTAGGGGAAGGGGGGAGGAGAGAAGGGCGAAGGAAAGGGGGGAGCTGCCCCCCCCCCCCCTCCTTGTCCAATTCGGACAAGAGGGGGAGGGGGCGCGCGGCCCTGCCTTGGCCGCCCCTCCTCTTCTCCACTAAGGCCCATATGTTAGGGAACGTAGTAATTTCAAAAAAATTCCTACGCACACGCAAGATCATGGTGATGCATAGCAACGAGAGGGGAGAGTGTTGTCCACGTACCCTCGTAGACCGAAAGCAGAAGCATTAGCACAATGCGGTTGATGTAGTCATACGTCTTCACAATCCAACCGATCAAGTATCGAATGCACGGCACCTCCGAGTTCAGCACACGTTCAGCTCGATGACGTCCCTCGAACTCCGATCCAGCCGAGCTTTGAGGGAGAGTTCCATCAGCACGACGGTGTGGTGACGATGATGATGTTCTACCTACGCAGGGCTTCGTCTAAGCACCGCTATAATATTATCGAGGTGGATTATGGTGGAGGGGGGCACCGCACACGGCTAAGAGATCCAAGGGATCAATTGTTGTGTCTATGGGGTGCCTCCCTCCCCCGTATAAAAAGGAGTGGAGGAGGGGGCCAGCCAAGAGGAGGAGGCGTGCCCAAGGGGGGAGGCCTACTCCCACCGGGAGTAGGACTCCTCCTTTTCCTATTTGGAGAAGGAGAGGGAAGCAAGAGGAAGGAGGGAGGAAGGAGGGAGGAAGGAAAGGGGGGCCGCCCCCCTCCCAATTCGGATTGGGCATGGGGGGCGTGCCCCCTCCCTTGCTCCTTTCCCCTCCTTTCCACTAAAGCCCACTAAGGTCCATATACCTCCTGGGGGGTTCCGATAACCTCCCGGAGCTCCGGTATCGTCCCAATCTCACCCGGAACCATTCCGGTGTCCAAATATAGTCGTCCAATATATCGATATTTATGTCTCGACCATTTCAGGACTCCTCGTCATGTCCATGATCACATCCGGGACTCTGAACTACATTTGGTACATCAAAACACCTAAACTCATAATATAACCGTCATCTAACTTTAAGCGTGCGGACCCTACGGGTTCGAGAACTATGTAGACATGACCGAGACACGTCTCCGGTTAATAACCAATAGCGGAACCTAGATGCTCATATTGGCTCCTACATATTCTATGAAGACCTTTATCGCTGAAACCGCATAACAACATACGTTGTTCCCTTTGTCATCGGTATGTTACTTGTCCGAGATTCGATCGTCGATATCTCAATACCTAGTTCAATCTCGTTACCGACAAGTCTCTTTACTCGTTACGTAATGCATCATCCCGAACCTAACTCATTAGCTATATTGCTTGCAAGGCTTATAGTGATGTGCATTACCGAGAGGGCCCAGAGATACCTCTCCGACAATCAGAGTGACAAATCCTAATCTCGAAATACGTCAACTCAACAAGTACCTTCGGAGACACCTGTAGAGCACCTTTATAATCACCCAGTTACGTTGTGATGTTTGGTAGCACACAAAGTGTTCCTCCGGTAAGCAGGAGTTACATAATATCATAGTCATAGGAACATGTATAAGTCATGAAGAAAGCAATAGCAACATACTAAACGATCAAGTGCTAAGCTAACGGACTGGGTCAAGTCAATCACATCATTCTCCTAATGATGTGATCCCGTTAATCAAATCACAACTCATGTCTATGGTTAGGAAACTTAACCATCTTTGATTCACGAGCTAGTCAAGTAGAGGCATACTAGTGACACTATGTTTGTCTATCTATTCACACATGTATTATGTTTCCGGGTAATACAATTCTAGCATGAATAATAAACATTTATCATGATATGAGGAAATAAATAATAACTTTATTATTGCCTCTAGGGCATATTTCCTTCAGTCTCCCACTTGCACTAGAGTCAATAATCTAGATTACACAGTAATGATTCTAATACCAATTGAGCCTTGGTGCTGATCATGTTTTGCTCGTGGAAGAGGCTTAGTTAATGGGTCTGCAACATTCAGATCCGTATGTATCTTGCAAATCTCTATGTCTCCCACCTGGACTTGGTCTCGGATGGAATTGAAGCATCTCTTGATGTGCTTGGTTCTCTTGTGAAATATGGATTCCTTTGCCAAGGCAATTGCACCAGTATTGTCACAAAAGATTTTCATTGGACCCGATGCACTAGGTATGACACCTAGATCGGATATGAACTCCTTCATCCAGACTCCTTCATTTGTTGCTTCCGAAGCAGCTATGTACTCTGCTCCACATGTAGATCCCGCCACGACGCTTTGTTTAGAACTGCACCAATTTACAGCTCCACCGTTCAATATAAACATGTATCCGGTTTGCGATTTAGAATCGTCAGGATCAGTGTCAAAGCTTGCATCGACGTAACCATTTACGACTAGCTCTTAGTCACCTCCATAAACGAGAAACATATCCTTAGTCCTTTTCAGGTATTTCAAGATGTTCTTGACTGTTGTCCAGTGATCCACTCCTGGATTACTTTGGTACCTCCCTGCTAAACTAATAGCAAGGCACACATCAGGTCTGATACACAGCATTGCATACATGATAGAGCCTATGGCTGAAGCCTAGGGAACTTCTTTCGTTTTCTCTCTATCTTCTGCAGTGGTCGGGCATTGAGTCTGACTCAATTTCACACCTTGTATTACAGGCGAGAACCCTTTCTTTGCTTGATCCATTTTGAACTTTTTCAAAACTTTATCAAGGTATGTACTTTGTGAAAATCCAATTAAGCATCTTGATCTATGTCTATAGATCTTGATGCCCAATATATAAGCAGCTTCACCGAGGTCTTTCATTGAAAAACTTTTATTCAGTTATCCTTTTATGCTATCCAGAAATTCTATATCATTTCCAATCAATAATATGTCGTCCACATATAATATTAGAAATGCTATAGAGCTCCCACTCACTTTCTTGTAAATACAGGCTTCTCCAAAAGTATGTATAAAACCATATGCTTTGATCACACTAACAAAGCGTTTATTCCAACTCCGAGAGGCTTGCACCAGTCCATAAATGGATCGATGGAGATTGCACACTTTTTTAGCACCCTTTGGATCGACAAAACCTTCTGGTTGCATCATATACAACTCTTCTTCCAGAAATCCATTCAGGAATGTAGTTTTGACATCCATTTGCCAAATTTCATAATCATAAAATGCGGCAATTGCCAACATGATTCGGACAGACTTAAGCATCGCTACGGGTGAGAAAGTCTCATCGTAGTCAAGCCCTTGAAGTTGTCGAAAACCTTTTGCAACAAGTCAAGCTTTGTAGACAGTAACATTACCATCAATGTCAGTCTTCTTCTTGAAGATCCATTTATTCTTGATGGCTTGCCGATCATTGGGCAAGTCAACCAAAGTCCATACTTTGTTCTCATACATGTATCCCATCTCAGATTTCATGGCCTCAGGCCATTTTGCGGAATATGGGCTCATCATCGCTTCCTCATAGTTCGTAGGTTCGCCATGGTCAAGTAACATGACCTCCAGAATAGGATTACCGTACCACTCTGGTGCGGATCTTACTCTGCTTGACCTACGAGGTCCGGTAGTAACTTGATCTGAAGTTTCATGATCAACATCATTAGCTTCCTCACTAATTGGTGTAGTCGTCACAGCAACTGGTTCCTGTGATGATCTATTTTTCAATAAAGGAGCAGGTACAGTTACCTCATCAAGTTCTACTTTCCTCCCACTCACTTCTTTCGAGAGAAACTCCTTCTCTAGAAAGTATCCATTCTTGGCAACGAATGTCTTGCCTTCGGATCTGTGATAGAAGGTGTACCCAACAGTTTCCTTTGGATATCCTATGAAGACACATTTCTCCGATTTGGGTTTGAGCTTATCAGGTTGAAGCTTTTGCACATAAGCATTGCAGCCCCAAACTTTAAGAAACGATAACTTTGGTTTCTTGCCAAACCACAGTTCATAAGGCGTTGTCTCAACAGATTTTGATGGTGCCCTATTTAACGTGAATGTAGCTGTCTCTAAAGCATAACCCCAAAATGATAGCGGTAAATCAGTAAGAGACATCATAGATCGCACCATATCTAGTAAAGTACGATTACGACGTTCGGACACACCATTACGTTGTGGTGTTCCAGGTGGCGTGAGTTGTGAAACTATTCCGCATTGTTTCAAATGTAGACCAAACTCGTAACTCAAATATTCTCCTCCATGATCAGATCGTAGAAACTTTATTTTCTTGTTACGATGATTTTCAACTTCACTCTGAAATTCTTTGAACTTTTCAAATGTTTCAGACTTGTGTTTCATTAAGTAGATATACCCATATCTGCTCAAATCATCTGTGAAGGTGAGAAAATAACAATACCCGCCGCGAGCCTCAACATTCATTGGACCACATACATCAGTATGTATGATCTCCAACAAATCAGTTGCTCGCTCCATAGTTCCGGAGAACGGCGTTTTAGTCATCTTGCCTATGAGGCATGGTTTGCAAGTACCAAGTGATTCATAATCAAGTGATTCCAAAAGTCCATCAGTATGGAGTTTCTTAATGCGCTTTACACCAATATGACCTAAATGGCAGTGCCACAAATAAGTTGCACTATCATTATCAACTCTGCATCTTTTGGCTTCAACATTATGAATATGTGTATCACTACTATCGAGATTCATCAAAAATAGACCACTCTTTAAGGGTGCATGACCATAAAAGTTATTACACATATAAATAGAACAACCGTTATTCTCAGATTTAAATGAATAACCGTCTCGCATTAAACAAGATCCAAATATAATGTTCATGCTCAACGCTGGCACCAAATAACAATTATTTAGATCTAAAACTAATCCCGAAGCTAGATGTAGAGGTAGCGTGCCGACGGCGATCACATCGACTTTGGAACCATTTCCCACGCGCATCATCACCTCGCCCTTAGCCAGTGTCCGCTTAATCTGTAGTCCCTGTTTCGAGTTGCAAATATTAGCAACAGAACCAGTATCAAATACCCAGGTGCTACTGCGAGCTCTGGTAAGGTACACATCAATAACATGTATATCACATATACCTTTGTTCACCTTGCCATCCTTCTTATCCGCCAAATACTTGGGGCAGTTCCGCTTCCAATGTCTAGTCTGCTTGCAGTAGAAGCACTCAGTCTCAGGCTTAGGTCCAGACTTGGGTTTCTTCTCTTAGGCAGCAACTTGTTTGCCGTTCTTCTTGATGTTCCCCTTCTTCTTCCCTTTGCCCTTTTTCTTGAAACTGGTGGTCTTATTGACCATCAACACTTGATGCTCCTTCTTGATTTCTACCTCCGCAGCCTTTAGCATTGTGAAGAGCTCGGGAATTGTCTTGTTCATCCCTTGCATATTATAGTTCATCACGAAGCTCTTGTAGTTTGGTGGCAGTGATTGAAGAATTCTGTCAATGACACTATCATCCGGAAGATTAACTCCTAGTTGAATCAAGTGATTGCAATACCCAGACATTTTGAGTATATGTTCACTGACAGAACTATTCTCCTCCATCTTGCAGCTATAGAACTTATTGGAGACTTCATACCTCTCAATCCGGGCATTTGCTTGAAATATTAACTTCAACTCCTGGAACATCTCATATGCTCCATGACGTTTAAAACATCGTTGACGTCCCGATTCTAAGCCGTAAAGCATGGCACACTGAACTATCGAGTAGTCATCAGCTTTGCTCTGCCAGACATTCTTAACATCGTCAGTTGCATCTGTAGCAGGCCTAGCACCCAGCGATGCTTCTAGGACGTAATTCTTCTGTGCAGCAATGAGGATAATCCTCAAGTTACGGACCCAGTCCGTGTAATTGCTACCATCATCTTTCAACTTTGCTTTCTCAAGGAATGCATTAAAATTTAACGGAACAACAGCATGGGCCATCTATCTACAACAAACATAGACAAGCAAAATACTTCAGGTACTAAGTTCATGATAAATTTAAGTTCAATTAATCATATTACTTAAGAACTCCCACTTAGATAGGCATCCCTCTAATCATCTAAGTGATCACGTGATCCAAATCAACTAAACCATAACCAATCATCACGTGAAATGGAGTAGTTATCAGTGGTGAACATCACTATGTTGATCATATCTACTATATGATTCACGCTCGACCTTTCGGTCTCATTGTTCCGAGGCCATATCTGCATATGCTAGGCTCGTCAAGTTTAACATGAGTATTCTGCGTGTGCAAAACTGGCTTGCACCCGTTGTAGATGGATGTAGAGCTTATAACACCCGGTCATCACGTGGTGTTTGGGCACGACAAACTTTGGCAACGGTGCATACTCAGGGAGAACACTTTTATCTTGAAAATTAGTGAGAGATCATCTTATAATGCTACCGTCAATCAAAGCAAGATAGATGCATAAAAGATAAACATCACATGCAATCGATATAAGTGATATGATATGGCCATCATCATCGTGTGCTTGTGATCTCCATCTCCGAAGGACCGTCATGATCACCATCATCACCGGCACGATAACTTGATCTCCATCATAGCATCATTGTCGTCTCGCCAACTATTGCTTCTACGACTATCGCTATCGCTTAGTGATAAAGTAAAGCAATTACGGGGCGATTGCATTGCATATAATAAAGCGACAACCATATGGCTCCTGCCAGTTGCCGATAACTCGGTTACAAAACATGATCATCTCATACAATAAAATATAGCATCACGTCTTGACCATATCACATCACAACATGCCCTGCAAAAACAAGTTAGACGTCCTCTACTTTGTTGTTGCAAGTTTTACGTGGCTGCTACGGGCTTAGCAAGAACCGTTCTTACCTACGCATCAAACCACAACGATAGTTTGTCAAGTTAATGATGTTTTAACCTTCTCAAGGACCGGGCGTAGCCACACTCGGTTCAACTAAAGTTGGAGAAACTGACACCCGCCAGCCACCTGTGTGCAAAGCACGTCGGTAGAACCAGTCTCGCGTAAGCGTACGCGTAATGTCGGTCCGGGCCGCTTCATCCAACAATACCGCCGAACCAAAGTATGACATGCTGGTAAGCAGTATGACTTGTATCACCCACAACTCACTTGTGTTCTACTCGTGCATATAACATTAACGCATAAAACCTGGCACGGATGCCACTGTTGGGGAACGTAGTAATTTCAAAAAAATTCCTACGCACACGCAAGATCATGGTGATGCATAGCAACAAGAGGGGAGAGTGTTGTCCACGTACCCTCGTAGACCGAAAGCGGAAGCATTGGCACAACGCGATTGATGTAGTCGTACGTCTTCACGATCCGACCGATCAAGTACCGAATGCACGGCACCTCCGAGTTCAGCACACGTTCAGCTTGATGACGTCCCTCGAACTCCAATCCAGCCGAGCTTTGAGGGAGAGTTCCGTCAGCACGACAGCGTGGTGACGATGATGTTGTTCTATTGACGCAGGGCTTCCCCTAAGCATCGCTACCATATTATCAAGGTGGATTATGGTGGAGGGGGGCACCGCACACAGCTAAGAGATCCAAGGGATCAATTGTTGTGTCTATGGGGTGCCCCCTCCCTCGTATATAAAGGAGTGGAGGAGGGGGCCGGCCAAGAGGAGGAGGCGCGCCCAAGGGGGGAGTCCTACTCCCACCGGGAGTAGGACTCCTCCTTTTCCTATTTGGAGAAGGAGAGAGAAGGAAGAGGAAGGAGGGAGGAAGGAAAGGGGGGGCGGCCCCCTCCCAATTCGGATTGGGCTTGGGGGGTGCTCCCTTGCTCATTTCCCCTCCTTTCCACTAAAGCCCATTAAGGCACATATACCTCCCGGGGGGTTCCGATAACCTCCCGGAGCTCCGGTATTGTCCCAATCTCACCTGGAACCATTCCGGTGTCCAAATATAGTCGTCCAATATATCGATCTTTATGTCTGTACCATTTCAAGACTCCTCGTCATGTCCAAGATCACATCCGGTGCTCCGAACTACCTTCGGTACATCAAAACACATAAACTCATAATATAACCGTCATCTAACTTTAAGCGTGCGGACCCTACGGGTTCGA
The DNA here is from genome assembly GCF_002162155.2 of Triticum dicoccoides. Taxonomy (NCBI): domain Eukaryota; kingdom Viridiplantae; phylum Streptophyta; class Magnoliopsida; order Poales; family Poaceae; genus Triticum; species Triticum dicoccoides. The sequence continues at coordinate 480,173,087 of NC_041383.1, read as the reverse complement.
GAACTATGTAGACATGACCGAGACACGTCTCCGGTCAATAACCAATAGCGGAACCTGGATGCTAATATTGGCTCCTACATATTCTACGAAGATCTTTATCGGTCAAACCGCATAACAACATACATTGTTCCCTTTGTCATCGGTATGTTACTTGTCCGAGATTCGATCGTCGGTATCTCAATACCTAGTTCAATCTCATTACTGACAAGTCTCTTGACTCGTTACGTAATGCATCCTCCCGTAACTAACTTATTAGCTATATTGCTTGCAAGGCTTATAGTGATGTGCATTACCGAGAGGGCCCAGAGATACCTCTCCGACAATCGGAGTGACAAATCCTAATCTCGAAATACGTAGACTCAACAAGTACCTTCAGAGACACCTGTAGAGCACCTTTATAATCATCCAGTTACGTTGTGACGTTTGGTAGGACACAAAGTGTTCCTCCAGTAAGCGGGAGTTACATAATCTCATAGTCATAGGAACATGTATAAGTCATGAAGAAAGCAATAGCAACATACTAAATGATCAAGTGCTAAGCTAAAGGAATGCGTCAAGTCAATCACATCATTCTCCTAATGATGTGATCCCGTTAATCAAATCACATCATTCTCCTTATTTGTGTAAGCCGCCCAGGATGGGCGGCTTACACAAATAAGACGCATCAGAAAGAAGCCCAAGACCAAGCATGAAGATGGCGGTTCAATAAAGGGTCTAAGGCCCATAGGCGGCTTAAGGCCCATAGTGGTAAACCGCCATGATGATATGACTTGTAACATAAGGTAGAATTAACTAGTCACCGAGCCGGACACTGTCTATGAGCCCGCAGGGACTCTGTAGGCCGTAGGGCGTCAACCCGTGTATATAAGGGGACGACCCGCCGGCGGCTTAGGGATAATAAACAACTCATCGAGAACCGGGCAAAGCGTATCTCGCTCCCTGGTTATCGAAACCTCGAGCAATACCAATCCAACTAGACGTAGGCCTTACCTTCATCGTAAGGGGCCGAACTAGTATAACTCTCCCGTGTCCTTTGTCCTGATTAACCCCTTTAAGCTTCCTAGTTGTGATGGCTCCACGACTAAGTCCTTGCAAGAGGACATCTGTCGTGACAATTCCATGACAGTTGGCGCCCACCGTGGGGCCAGCACACGGTGGATTTGAGTTCTTGAAGGGCAGCTTCGAAGGGCTCAAGGGATATGTGGTTGGCTGGATGACCAAGAATCGCCGTGGCAAGATCTACATCGACGACGAAGGCTGGGGCCCCGACGCCGGCTCAATTGAGTACGGGTACCGGGTCCCCTTCGGCGGAATCCACGTCTTCATCGGCCGGATTGGTGAGCCGGGCCCTGAGCCGGACAACTGCACCGACCTCATCGAGACGGCTCAGCGTGCGGGACCCGCCCGAGTTCAACCCGTCATGAAGCGTGCCTTCATGGGCTGCATCCACGGAGAGGAACTTTCTGAAGGATCTGAAGATGGTGGTGAGACGGTCGTCCTCTCTGATGGTGATTCGTCCGCCGGTTCAACAGATTCGTTGTATCAAGTGCAAGATGGCGTGCTTGGGGGCTGTTCCGATGGCCCCAGTATTCCGGACCCCTATGAGCCGCCAAGCTGGGCAGGAGTCTTCATGGCTGGGACTCAACCCGGCCAAAACTCTACAGCCGCTGCAGCAATAATGTACGGGTCAGGAGCGGCCGGGGCAGGAGGCCATGTGCGCCCGCCGGCTCAGATACTGATGGATCTCATGGATAAGCTTACGGCCCTGTTAACCGCCACGGTTATTCCTGCAAATCAAGATGAGCATAACGCGGAGGTGGCACAGGTGCGCGAGGAGATAGCTCGGGCCAAGGAGGCCTTGGCAGCTGAGGACACCAGGTTAGCTACAGAACGGGCGGCTTTGGATGCACGGGCGCAGCAGCTCCAGTCAGAGGCTTTCCAGCTTACGATGAACCTGAACGCATCTAATGAGGTGATGAGAAGGAGGCACCAGAAAACTCAATCCCGTTTGCCTCCGATTTATGACCCTCGGAACCTTTTCGCTACTCCCGGTGCCGGCCCTAGCAACCCGCCAAAGCAAATCAGTTCATGACAGCCGGAGCGGGAGGACCGGCTCAGCCTCGAGAGATGGCACCTCCTCATGGGAGTATGGCTCCACCCCGTTATGTACCAATACCATCGGGTCACTTTTCCAACCCCATGGAGAACTTAATCGCAGCATCAGCGTGTTTGGTGGCTCTCCCAGTGGACGGTGATGATCCGACAATGGTGGAGACCCGGAGGATCAGAGAACTTGTCCAGACAGTCCTGGCTCAGCAAGAGACTTATTCTTATAGCCGGGACAGGATTCATTCGACTCCTCCGCCTTGGTTAGCACCACCTCGTCAAAACCGGAGTCCAAGTTACAGCATGCACATGGAGTCAGAAGCTTTGTCAAGCAATGCCCAGCGCCGTAACCAGCCCGGTGGCTATAACCCGGTACAAGACCGAATACGTCAGGAGAACAAGCGGGCGGCTCAGCTAGCGGCTCAACAGACGGCTCATCAAGATTTCCCAGAGTATCCGATGACTTCCGTTGATATGGGAGTGGCTACTAGAACCGGCGGTGTTCCTTTTTTGGTGCCGGCTCCGCGTAATGTACGCCTACCCAAGGACTTCAAGGGACCTCGAAAGGTGCCGAATTACATGACCGACTTGCAGCGTGGAGCGTGGATCAAAAGTTATGAGATGGCCATGGATCTGTTGGAGGTCAGCGACGCAGTAATGGCTAAGTACTTCACCATGATGTTGGATGGAACGGCCCGGTCTTGGTTAAAGGGCTTGCCGCCCAATTCCATTAGTTCATGGGCAGAGCTAAAGGCCCGATTCATCCAGAACTTCAAAGACACTTGCAAGCAATCCATGTCAATTGTGGACTTGACAAATTGTAAGCAGGAGGAGGGTGAATCCACAACTCATTGGGTGCGTCGGGTCAAGGAGATAATACATTCGTCTGATAAGATGGATGCCGGCTCTGCAATCCTCATGTTGGAGAAAAATTGCCGCTTTGAGCCGCTAAGACAAAAACTAGGGGGCCTTAAGCGTGATTGCAATGATATGGGTATACTGATGGCAGCTTTAGTCAAATACGCCGACTCTGATAGTACCAAGGATCCCGCGTCTGATGAGGAAAAGACAGGGAAGGGAAAGAAGAACGGCAATGGAAAGGGTCAGCAGCATGACCCGATGAATAAAGGAGGCAACAAGCGTAAGGCTGAGGGTAACCCGGAGTTTGTGGCCAATGCCAATGCGCAGGGTAACAATCAGAGACATAAGGGAAAATTGTCCCCTCGATCTGGCGGGTCAGGTCCATCTCTTGAGCAGCTACTCAATGAGCCTTGCCTGAGACACGGCACCCGGGAACGACCCGACACCCACTTATGGAAAGATTGCGCGATCATGAAGGCTTTCAAGAATTCCAACACGTTTGATGGCAATCATGGATCGGGCGGTGGCTCAGGAGCCGGCGGCTTTCATGGCCCGGGCGGCGGTTCAAGTTCCGGCTTTCAGGGAAATCAAAGCGGCTATAATCAACAGCAGCCTGGTCAAGGGGGACAACAGCAGCAACAGTCGGGTTATCAAAGCCATCCGAAGCAGCTGAATAGTGGGCAGTATCATGTGTTCACCACTAGCTTGTGCAAGCGTGACTAGAAGGTTCATAAGAGGGCCGTGAACTCTGTTGAGACGGCAGTTCCCCGTTACTTGAGGTGGTCAGAGCAGCATATTGTATGGAGCAGGGAAGATCAGCCGCCCCGGGTTGATAATCCGGGTCAGTTAGCCTTGGTGGTGGCGCCTCAGGTAGGTGGATATAAATTTACAAAGGTACTCATGGACGGAGGTAGCAGTATCAACATCCTCTATTACGAGACCTTTCGACGCATGGGTTTGACTGACAAAAATTTAAGGACATCCAACACCGTTTTCCATGGGATGGTGCCTGGTAAGTCAGCATACCCGGTCGGTAAGATTGAATTGGAGGTGGCCTTTGGATATGAATATGATTCCAGGGCTGAGAAATTTACGTTTGAGGTGGTCAAAATCAAGAGTCCATATCATGCTCTATTTGGGCGGCCGGCTTATGCCAAGTTCATGGCACGGCCGTGTTATGTTTATCTGCAGCTCAAGATGCCGGGTCACAAGGGCACAATCACTGTGCATGGGAGTCGAAAAGTAGCCTTGGAGTGTGAAGAAGGTGACGCGGCTTATGCTGAGTCTGTTTGAGCAGCAGAAGAGCTAAAGTTTTATCAAGATAATGTTGACCCGGCGGATATGACCTCTCTGAAGAAGCCAACTCCAGAGCATGACCTGGCGTTGAAATTTAAATCGGCCGCTGAAATGAAGCTTGTTGACTTTACTCCATGCGACTCTTCTAAGCAGTTCAGCATCAGTGCCAACTTGGATCCTAAATAGGAAAGCGCGCTCATCGAGTTCATCCGTGAGAACTGGGACATATTTGCATGGAAACCTTCTAACATGCCGGGTGTCCCGAGAGAACTCGCTGAGCAGACTCTTAATATTGATCTGAAGTATAAGCCGGTCAGGCAATTTCTTCGACGGTTTAATGAGGAAAGACAGAAAGCTATTGGAGAGGAGGTCGCCTGGCTCTTAGCGGCTGGGTTCATTGTTGAAGTTTTTCACCCAGAGTGGTTAGCTAACCCGGTGCTCGTGCTCAAGAAGAACGGCACCTGGCGGATGTGTGTGGATTACACGGACTTAAATAAGGCTTGTCTGGCTGATCCCTTTGCCCTCCCCCATATTGATCAAATCATTGATGCTACGGCGGGTTGCGAGCGATTGAGCTGTTTGGATGCTTACTCTGGCTATCATCAGATCAAACTGGCAGTTAAGGACCAGGACAAGACGGCTTTCATCACTCCGTTCGGAGCCTTCTGCTATGTATCTATGCCATTTGGGCTCAAGAGTGTCCAGGCGACTTATCAGCGATGTGTACAGAACTGTCTCCACGATCAAATTGGGCGCAATGTTCATGCTTATGTGGATGACATCATGGTGAAATCCAGGGAGAAGGAAACCTTGATATCTGATTTAAAGGAGACCTTTGATAATCTTTGGGTTTATAAGATGATGCTTAACCTGGCCAAGTGTGTATTTGGTGTACCTGCAGGCAAGCTTCTGGGTTTTCTGGTCTCAAACAGAGGCATTGAAGCTAACCCGGAGAAGATCAAGGCAATCACCTCTTTGGCTAAACCGGCGTGCATCAATGATGTTCAGCGACTGGCGGGTCGTGTTGCTGCTTTAAGCCGGTTCGTAAGCCGGTTAGGTGAGAAGGCCCTACCGCTGTATCAGACGATGAAGAAATCAAACACTTTTGTCTAGAGTGATGCTGCTAATACTGCCTTTGAAGATTTAAAGAGACAGTTGTCTGAGCCGTCGGTGCTTGCGGCTCCCATTGATAGGGAGCCGTTACTGTTATATGTGGCTGCTAACGCACGAGCCGTCAGTGTTTCCATCGTGGTGGAGCGCAAGGAGGCTGGCAAGGAGCATCCGGTTCAACGACCGGTTTACTACATCAGTGAGGTGCTCATTGAGTCTAAGCAAAGATATCCACATTGGCAGAAACTTGTTTACGAAGTGTTCATGGCAAGCCGGAAGCTGAAGCAGTACTTCCAAGGTCATCCTATCACTGTGGTAAGCTCTGCCCCCTTAGGAGACATCATACAAAATAGAGAGGCCACAGGACGAGTCGCCAAGTGGGCCATTGAGCTTGGGCCTCATGGTTTGAAATACATGCCTCAGACTGCTATCAAGTCTCAAGCCCTGGTGGATTTTATCAATGACTGGACAGAGTTGCAGGCACCTGAGGAGAAGCCAGATAACACATATTGGACTATTCACTTTGATGGGTCCAGGCAGTTAGAAGGCTCGGGGGCTGGAGTTGTTTTAACTTCCCCTCGATGTGCCAAATTTTGTTATGTGCTCCGGCTTATGTTTCTCTGTACTAACAATGCAGCTGAGTATAAGGCCTTACTCCATGGTCTCCGGATGGCCAAAGAGATGAATTTGAGCCTGGTAAGGTGCTTGGGTGACTCAGATCTCGTGGCTCAACAGGTGTCAGGCAAGTGGGACTCCAAGGATCCCCTTATGGCGGTTTACCATCGTGAAGTAGATGTTGTGGCTGGGCACTTCAAAGGTTATCAAGTGGAGCACATTGATCGAAGGAAGAATGAGGCGGCTGATGCTTTAAGCCGGTTGGGATCTCAGCATAAGCCGGTGCAGCCTAACACCTTTCTCGACGTTTTGCATAATCCTTCTGTCAAGGTACCTACAAAGGAAGAACTAGCAGTGCCAGACCCGGAGGCACAGCTGGTGGCAGCTCTTCACGTCATCCCGGATTGGACAGTGCCATATTTGTCCTATATGACCAGGGGAGAGTTGCCTGAGGATGAGACCTTGGCGAGACAAATCATCAGGCGGTCCAAATCTATGACGATTGTTCACGGCAAGCTACATCACCGCAGTGTCACTGGGGCATTTCAACGTTGTGTGTCGCCTGCGGAGGGTCAGGAGATACTTCGTGAGATCCATGAAGGAGATTGTGGTCATCATGTCGGATCAAAATCTCTTGTGGCCAAGGCTTTCCCTCATGGTTTCTATTGGCTGACGGCTCATGCTGATGCGGAGGATCTAGTCAGCAAATGTGACGGATGTCAAAAATTCTCACGACGAGCTTATCTGCCGGCTCAAGAGTTGAGGATGATTCCAATTACTTGGACGTTCGCAGTCTGGGGGCTTAACATGGTTGGACCTTTCAAGAGGTCTAAAGATAAAAAGACAGACCTCCTGGTGGCAGTGGATAAGTTTACAAAGTGGGTTGAGGCAGAGCCGGTCAGTAAGTGTGATGCAGCCATGGCGGTTCAGTTCATGAAAAAGGTGATCTTTCATTTTGGTTTTCCACACAACATCATAACTGATAATGGCACTAATCTCTCCAAGGGTGCCATGGAAGAGTTCTGTCAACGAGAACATATCCGGCTTGATGTTTCGGCTATTGCTCATCCTCAATCCAATGGTCAAGCAAAAAGAGCTAATCAGGAGATCCTGAAGGGTATCAAACCCCGGCTCTTGGTCCCCTTACAGCGGACTCGGGTTGTTGGGTGGAGGAGCTACCCTCTGTACCGTGGAGCATCAACACTACGCCTAACAGGTCTATAGGTTACACACCTTTCTTCATGGTGTACGGAGCAGAGGCAATCCTGCCAAGTGACATCCGGCATGACTCACCCCGCATTGCGGCTTACGTTGAGGCTGATAACGAAAAAGCTCGCCAGGATGCACTTGACTTGTTGGATGAGGAGCGAGACTTGGCAATAGCCTGCTCGGCGATTTACCAGCAAGACCTGTGCCGCTATCACAGCCGCCAGGTTAGAAGCAGAACCTTTCAGGAAGGCGACTTAGTGCTCCGGCTCATCCAGGATCAGTCTGATATGCACAAGCTATCCACTCCTTGGGAAGGACCCTTTGTGGTCAGCAAGAATCTGAACAATGGGTCATACTACCTTATCGATGTTCGAGAGCACAAAGACTCACGTAAGTCGGAGGAGGAGACCCGCCGGCCGTGGAATATCGCCCATCTTTGGCCTTACTATACTTGAGCCACCGGCTCTCAAGATGTATATTTTTTTGACCATGTATATGTTATATGAAGCAATAAAGCAGGGCCTCTGTTTCTTTTCACCCTCAAAGGTTTACATGTCTTCTTTATCAGGTGGTGGAAACAACCAACAGGGAGCAGATCATATCTGAACCCAGCTTTCCCTTTGGTCTGGCTTATGATCATATCTGTATCTATCCATGATCACTTGGGGGCTTCCTGTTCAAACATAGGTCATATTCGAACCAAAGAGAACATAGCTGTCGATACCCACTTGATTTTTTTGCAAATACGCTTTGTAGTGTATCTTTGCATTGATAGAGAGAAAGAAGGAATACAACAGGCCGACGCCACATACACGTACGCAAGAAGGCGTGTCCGTGGCGTTCAAGTGAGCATAGAGTGATGGGGTTGCTCAGCCCCTCATACAAAATCAGGTTACAGGAATAAAAGCACTAAGTCCTTTGGCTCCAGCGATGGCCCAGGAGCGTGCGTCATCTTGAATAGTGGTGACCACGGTCAGGGTAGACAGGGCGATCTTGTCAAAGATAACCGCATTTCGGTGGCGCCAAAGCGTCCAGGCCACAAGGCCAGCCAAGGTAGTGAGGCCGCAGCGAGTGGTAGCAGGTAACCTGAGGAGGGCCACGGAGAGCCAATCGAAGAAGCCGGAAGATCCATCGGGCGGGAGGGTGGAGGGGGAGCACCAGCTGAGGATCTCGTGCCAGACAGACCGAGCAAAAACGCATCCCACGAAGATATGATGCAAAGTCTCTAGCTCCTGGAGGCAGAAGACGCATGTCGGCTCGTGCTGTAGACCACGCCGAGCAAGCCGGTCGGCAGTCCAGCAGCGGTTCAAGGAGGCTAGGTATATGAAAAACTTCACCAAAAGGGGCGCGCCAGACTTCCAAATCAGACGCCAATGCTCGGGTGTTGGGGAGCCGTTGAATAGAGCAGCATAGCAAGAGGATGCCGAGTACACGCCATTCTCGGTCCATTTCCAACGAAGGCTATCAGGCTGGGACAAGAGAACCACGTGCTGAACCTTGCGCCAAATGTCAACGTATTCAAGGGTGGCCGCAGGACCAAGCGATCCCTAGATGTCAGAGATCCACGAGCGATCAATAAGCGCCGTGGCGACCGTGCGGGTGCGCCGCCTCCTGGGTGGGGCAAGGGCCACCAGGGCGGGAGCAAGGGTCTTCTTGATCATATTTGAATCATAGCTTAACCCCTTTGGGTCTGACGTGGATCGTATTCGAATCAGCATCATTAAACAACTCTTATGGTCACTTGGGGGCTTCCTGTTCAAACATAGGTCGTATTCGAACCAAAGAGAACATAGCTGTCGATGCCCACTTGATCGGCATCGCTAAAGCCACTGGGGGCTATATGATCGTATCCGAATCTTAGCTTAACCCCTTTGGAACGGTTCACTGATCGTATTCGAATCAGAGGCCTTTAAATTTTATTATTCATCATACTTTGTAAGTGTAAGTGTTTGACTATCGTGAGACCTTCTCGAAAGTACTATGGGGTTCTCGTTCCACCGGTTTAATATTGGTCACTTCAGTTGTTAAGGGCCAAGTGAACATCATATGTGCCAACTTTCAGGAGTTAAACTTACCCTCGTGATTTAGGTCAAACAAACCGGCGAGATTACCAAAAGGATCGCAGGTATGCTATTGTGATTATGTTTAACAAAAATAATCATAAACCGGCATTTATATGATGTTTTGGTTATCAATACCTTATGTGACCCCCGATGCGATAAGTCGCTAAGGGAATTCTGCTTGTTTTAAATGCAGGATAAGGCAAGCAATTTTTTAACATTAAGGAAATAAAAGATCAATATAAGCTGAAAGTATATAGCGATGGCGGCTTACGAAAGTATTAAGCGCCATAAACATGTGCGAAGGCATGACAAAAATCGAGAGGTTTTTCTACCCTATTACAAGACTCCCCGAGTCTGAATAATGAAGCATTGTTTTCGCAAAGTCATAAACGCCTAGCGGTTCACTCCTTTGGTTGGCTTGAAGATTCCGGGTTATCCTTCTCCGCCTCTTCGTCGGTTGCCCAGTCCTGGAAGGTTGACGAGGCCCAGTCAATGCCACTAAAGGCTTCAAACTCAGCTTCATCATCTATTAAACCGGCTGGGTCGACTTCAGGGGCAAAGCTATGCTTACGAGTTGGAGGGATCAGGTTGACTTCATTATAGTGAGGTGTTGGAATTCTCCGGTTCTCACTTTCATAGCCCGGCTGATACTTGGCAAGGTCAGTATCATTCCCAATAAGAGTAGCCATAGGACGTATGTCTTTCACACAGGCGGCGAAGTCTGTCTCGTTGAATAAAGAGCCTTCTTCCTTTAAGCTGGGATACCCAAGAGCAATGACTGCCGGGTCTAATTCTGGAAGCCACGCCTTGGCCCGGCTCAATGCGGCTATAGCCCCGGCTCTGGCAGATGCCCGTCTTAGCTCTTGGACCTGCTGGGGTAGCACGGCAAGCCGTTTTAGCACATCTTGCAGGAGATGGGGAACGTCATTTGATAAAGCCACAACGGCCAAAGCACGTTGTGACCCGGTGTACAGTTGCTCCACTAGAGTGTAAACCGCTTTCAATTTCATCAACATGTTCTGCTTGAGGTTTGTGCTCCTGGGGTCTGCGTTCATAAACATAAGGTGAGCCGGAGATAACAATCAAAATAGACGTCAAAGGAAGGATTGCAATATTTGAAGTTATATATATAGTAACTTACCGAAGATTGCTGAGACCATTTGATATCTGACACTTTAAGCCGGATAGCTCGGCTGTTGCTTCTGCAAGTGATGTTTCTGCTGTCTCGACCCGGGTCACTAGTGAGGCCTTCTCATTAGCCCAGATTTTCTTCTCCGCCTCAAACTTCGTCTTCAAATTCTCTTGTTCAGAGACGCTAAATTCAAATTCGGAGTTGGCCTTTTGAATTTCAAGTTCTTGAGCTACCAGGCGGCTCTTCATGTCAGCAATCTCTGACTCAAGTTGACTTGTGGTGGCATGTATTGGTGTCGGGTTATAGTCAGAATCATGGCAAGATAACATTAAGTCCCAAGTACTTTGCAAGCAAAGATACTTGACACTTGGGGGCTAATGTATGCTGAAGAATTTTAAACTTACAATGCCGGTTCATGGAAATTAAGTCCCAAGCACTTTGCAAGCAAAGGTACTTGACACTTGGGGGCTAATGTGTATCACAAGTTCAAGGTATCATGTTACAACCGGGTTAAATATCTTCTTTCTAAACCGGACAAAGCAGTGTTAAGCAATTTTCTAAGTCTATAGCATATTTATTCATAAGCAATAGACTTGGGGGCTGATACAGTAAGTATGATTAGGAAAAATAGCATAAGTTATACCTCAGATTTTTGTTGTATTTTCTTCACCATGTCAATTTCCAGGTCACGACTGCTATGTACTTGATTGATATAGCCAGAGACTATCTCTCCAATGCTCAAATGAGTATAGTCAGCAATGTCTAGCTTGGCCTTTCGGTGTTCCAGAAGCTCCTCCTTGACAGAGCACTTGGCAAGGACAGTGGGCTGCCCCGGCTCAACAAACCGAGTCTTCAGAATCTCAACTTCTGGATCAATTGTCTTGGCCGGGCTAGGAGCTTTCGGGTTATTAGAGCTGTTGAGAGTATCCTCAGCGGGTGGATCAGAGGTTGGTGCTGGAATGTCATAGGCTGGTTCAGGCGGCGGCTGATGGGTAGAACTATCAGGAGCAGCCGTGCCAAGCTCCAGTTCAGTCGCGACCGGGTCTTGGGACGGCTTACTCTTTTTTGCCCTCTTACTGGGTTTCACTTGCACGCTGTGGACAAAGGCAGATGGATGAGTACAAAAGCATGAGTAAGGTAAAACATAAGGTAAACAAAATTACATTACCCAGGGGCAGTTTTGAAAGTCGGCATGTTAGATTGCATAGACTCGTCGGAGTAAGGAGAGGTATCCTGATAATTGGAGTCAGATGAATTGAGAGGTTGATGAATTAAACCCGCCAAAGGTAAAACAGAACGTAAATCGGAGACAACCTCAGTCCAACGCTTCTTGGTTACATCAGGTAAGCCGGAGGAGAGCTCTATATCCTTGCTGGTCCGGGTCTGCCTCCGGCTTTCAAATTGCTGTTGCTTCAAAAGAAATTGAGGATCTTGGTAAGCCAAAGGATGTGAAAATCTTACTTTCCGGGTTACTCTTCGAATTTTCTGACGTGGCAGGGGCTCGGAGTCGGAGGGGATTATAGTTACCTCTTCCTCGACGGCTTGGCTGTTCCCCGTGTCTTCCTGAAAAGATTTAATGTCAGTAAGGTGATTATAAAGAGTCAAGGGAGTTAAAAGTTACCTCTTCTTCATCATCATCAGTATCATCAAGTTTAAACATATCTGAAGCGCTTGGCTTCCTCTTCTTCGAAGTTCCAGTCTTGGCGGCTTTCCTTTCAGCTCTTTTTGCCGCTCTGGCTTGTTTGGCCGCCTCATGGTCATACTTGACCTTCCAGAAGTTGTCATCGGCCTATAAAAAATGATAAGGGGTTATGAGTAAAAGCAAGGTGTAATATAGTAAAGAGTATTCATTGAGGTTGATGACTCACTGCGGGGGTCGGGTTCTTCTTGCAGAAGGGAAGTAAGCCAAAGGCATTACTAGTCACCGTGCCTTATTTCAACAAAGTCTGGGTCGTAACTTCAACCATATCATCTGGTAAGTCATCAGAACTGTGGCGCAGCGGGTCATCTTTCTCGCCAGTGTAAGAGCACATTAAGTCGGGGCGACGGCTTAACGGGATCACCCGCCAGGAGATCCAGACTCGCACCAAATCAATACCACTTAAGCCATTGCCTAAGAGGGCTTTGATCTTCTTGATGGTAGGGGCAAGTGATAGACGTTCAACAACGATTAGCTTATCCGGCAGCGGGTGATTTGATTCAAGGCGCAGAGCACGGAAGCCGGGCAGAGGGTTCTCGTCAGCCGGAGAAATATCCTGGCAATAGAACCACGTCTGATTCCAATCCTTTGGATGACTCGGTAGTTCATCATAAGGAAAAAGGCAGCCTCTCCGCCGCTGAATCGAGATGCCACCAAGTTCCAGACTGGGCATGTTGGCGCGTTCGTTCTGCCGGTTTAAGTAAAACAATTCTCTGAATAAAAGTAAGTTGGGTTCTTCTCCAAGGTACACCTCACAGAAGACTTGGAAGTTGCAAATATTTGACACGGAATTGGGCCCGATGTCTTGAGGTCTGAGATCAAAGAAATGCAAAAAATCCCTGAAGAATTTTGAACCGGGTGGAGCGAAGCCCCGGTTCATGTGATCAGTAAACACGATCACCTCCCCCTCCTTGGGTTGAGGCTTCTCCTCTGACGGGTTAGGAGCATGATAAGACATGATCGCCTTCTTGGGCAGATGGCCGGATTTCGCAAAATCAGACAAAGTGCTTTCTGTAACGACGGACTTGACCCAGTTACAGGTCACCGAAGGTTTGGGAACCTTGGGTACCATTAGGCAAATTGAAACCTATGACAAAAGAAAAATTTCCGGTTCAACTTATAACCCGGAGGAGGACATCATGAAATTATTCGAAAAACGACGGCTTAAGAAGGGGCCTAATGACATATGGGTAATTATTCAATGGTATTTAAGCCGCTACAAGTATCAAAGGTAGTTAAATTTTCTTAAATCGCCGGAAGCAAGCAAGGTTGACAAAACAGTGTCATTATCTTAAAACTGGCTGTATGGACTATCGTGGTTGAACAGAGTCAACAGGTGCAGATTTTTGGTTAAGTGTGGAACAAACAAGTTTCACAAGTTTCAGCTATTATTTTGGATCAAACAATTGCTCTGAAAAGAAAAATTTCTAGATCTAAAACCAGTACAGAGAAGTTCATACACTCGAAGGAGGCCTTTAAACAAGGGAAATGAGATCTGTTTCTATTCGAGATGGATGCGGAACAGCCACTGCAGTAGTTCTAGCTATCTAAAGATCAAAAAGGAGCACGAGAAAGGAAGAATATCAAGGGTTTGCAATGGGCGGCGATGAACACCGACGAACTCGGGAGGCCACAGTGCAAATCTAAATGCAGGAAAGGAAAGGGGCTTACGAATGCAGAGCTGCTGCAGGGTTCCATCGCGTTTCTCTGGATAAGTCAGGTTGATGCGGCGGCCTGGGTTGGAGAAGACAAGGAGCTCGACGGTGGCGGCGGCGGCGGGGCTCGAGTAACAGGGAGGCAGGAAGAAGAGGAAGACGACTGAGGGAGAAAATGAAAAGGACCTAGGGCGAGCCTATCTATAGGGAAGGGCCGACTAGGACGGTGCGAGAAATGAGGAGATTGAATATCATTATCCAGCGACCCCGACGCCTCGGGTTTCGGGATGATCAGTAAAGGCAAAGATCCGTTGAAGATATAGCAGAATAAAATAAGGATTTAATTGTAGATGACGTCACGACGGGTTAACATGGATCCAGAAGATGACGTCATGGCGGGTTAAACCCTTTTGTACAGACAGAAGACCGAAGGCTTATTTCTCAAGGTATTTTAAGATTGACATGAACCGTTCAAATCAATCTGGGACCTAATGTTGGGGATATAACTATTTGTGTAAGCCGCCCAGGAGGGGCCGGGTTACGCAAATAAGACTCATCAGAAAGAAGCCCAAGACCAAGCATGAAGACGGCGGTTCAATAAAGGGTCTAAGGCCCACAGGCGGCTTAAGGACCATAGTGGTAAACCGCCATGATGACATGACTTGTAACATAAGGTAGAATTAACTAGTCACCGAGCCAGACACTGTCTATGAGCCGGCAGGGACTCTGTAGGCCGCAGGGCGTCAACCCGTGTATATAAGGGGACGACCCGCCGGCGGCTTAGGGACAAGAAACAACTCATCGAGAACCGGGCAAAGCGTATCTCGCTCCCTGGTTATCGAAACCTCAAGCAATACCAACCCAACTAGACGTAGGCCTTAGCTTCATTGTAAGGGGCTGAACTAGTATAACTCTCCCGTGTCCTTTGTCCCGATTAACCCCTTTAAGCTTCCTAGTTGCGATGGCTCCACGACTAAGTCCTTGCAAGAGGACATCTGCCGTGACAATTCCATGACACAACTCATGTCTATGGTTAGGAAACTTAACCATCTTTGATTCACGAGCTAGTCAAGTAGAGCCATACTAGTGACACTATGTTTGTCTATCTATTCACACATGTATTATGTTTCCGGGTAATACAATTCTAGCATGAATAATAAACATTTATCATGATATGAGGAAATAAATAATAACTTTATTATTGCCTCTAGGGCATATTTCCTTCACCTTAAGGCCCATTATACTCCCCGGGGGGTTCCAGTAACCCCCCCGGTACTCCAGTATATGCCCGAACTTGCCCGAAACACTTCTGAAGTCCAAACATAGTCATCCAATATATCGATCTTTATGTCTCTACCATTTCGAGACTCCTCGTCATGTCCGTGATCATATCCGGGACTCCGAACTACCTTCGGTACATCAAAACACATAAACTCATAATACCGGTCGTCACCAAACATTAAGCGTGCGGACCCTACGGGTTCAAGAACTATGTAGACATGACCGAGACACGTCTCCGGTCAATAACCAATAGCGGAACCTGGATGCTCATATTGGCTCCTACATATTCTACGAAGATCTTTATCGATCAAACTGCATAACAACATACGTTGTTCCCTTTGTCATTGGTATGTTACTTGCCCGAGATTCGATCATTGGTATATCAATACCTAGTTCAATCTTGTTATCGGCAAGTATCTTTACTCGTTCCGTAATGCATCATCCCGCGACTAACTCATTAATCACATTGCTTGCAAGGCTTATAGTGATGTGCATTACCGAGAGGCCCAGAGATACCTCTCCGACAATCTGAGTGACAAATCCTAATCTCGATATATGCCAACTCAACAAGTACCATCGGAAACACCTGTAGAGCACCTTTATAATCATCCAGTTATGTTGTGACGATTGGTAGCACACAAAGTGTTCCTCAGGTAATCGGGAGTTGCATAATCTCATAGTCATAGGAACATTTATAAGTTATGAAGAAAGCAATAGCACTAAACTAAAACGATCAAGTGCTAAGCTAATGGAATGGGTCAAGTCAATCACATCATTTTCCTAATGATGTGATCCCATTTATCAAATGACAACTCATGTCTATGGTTAGGAAACCTTAACCATATTTGATCAACGAGCTAGTCAAGTAGAGGCATACTAGTGAAACTATATTGTCTATGTATTCACACATGTATTATGTTTTTGGTTAATAAAATTCTAGCATGATAATAAACATTTATCATGAAATAAGGAAATAAATAATAACTTTATTATTGCCTCTAGGGCATATTTCCTTCATACAGCACGTTGCGGGAGAGTGGACCGCTGAATATAGATGGGGGAAGGTGATGATGATGTTGGGGACGATGACATAGGTGTTGGTGTAGATCGCGGTGATGATGATGGCCCCGGCGGCGTTCCGGCGCCCCGGGAGAGAGGGGGAGAGAGCCCCCTTCTTCTTCTTCTTCCTTGACCTTCTCCCTAGATGGGATAAGGGTTTCCCCTCTGGTCCATGGTCTCCATGGCGTGGGAGGGGCGAGAGCCCCTCCGAGATTGGATCTCTGTCTCTCTCTGTTTCTGCGTTCTAGATTCTAGCCTTTCACCATTTCTTATATTCCCCGAGATCCGTAACTCCGATTGGGCTAAAATTTTAACACAATTTCTATCCTGATATTAGCTTTCTTGCGGCGAAAGAAGGGATCCAACCACCTTACGGGGTGGCCACGAGGGCCCAGGGTGCGCCTGACCCCCTGGGGCGCGCCCCTGCCTCGTGGCCCCCTCGGGCATCGTCTCGCGTTGACTCTTCTTCCCAAAAATCATAAATATTCCAAAAAAATCCCCGTAAGTTTTTATCCCATTTGGACTCCGTTTGATATGGGTTTTCTGCGAAACAAAAAACATGCAACAAACAGGAATTGGCACTGGGCACTGGATCAATATGTTAGTCCCAAAAATAGTATAAAAAGTTGCCAAAAGTATATGAAAGTTGTATAATATTGGCATGGAACAATTAAAAATTATAGATACGATGGAGACGTATCAGCATCCCCAAGCTTAATTCCTGCTCGTCCTCGAGTAGGTAAATGATAAAAAAAGATAATTTTTGATGTGGAATGCTATCTAGCATAATCTTGATCATGTAATCTAATCATGGCATGAATATTAAGACACAAGTGATTCAAAGCAATAGTCTATCATTTGACATTAAGACAATAATACTTCAAGCATACTAATAAAGCAATCATGTCTTTTCAAGATAACATGGCCAAAGAAAGTTATCCCTAGTATTCATATGGTCTGGCTATGCTCCATCTTCACCACACAAAGTATTTAAATCATGCACAACCCCGGTTTTAGCCAAGCAATTGTTTCATACTTTAGTATTCTCAAACTTTTTCAACTTTCACGCAATACATGAGCGTGAGCCATGGTTATAGCACTATAGGTGGAATAGAATATGATGTTGGAGGTTGTGTGGAGAGGACAAAATAGAGAAAGTCTCACATCGACGCGGGTAATCAACGGGCTATGGAGATGCCCATCAACTGATGTCAATGTGAGGAGTAGGGATTGCCATGCAATGGATGCACTAAAAGCTATAAGTGTGTGAAAGCTCAAACTGGAAACTAAGTGGGTGTGCATCCAACTTGCTTGCTCATGAAGACCTCGGGCATTTGAGGAAACCCATCATCGGAATATACAAGCCAAGTTCTATAATGAAAAATTCCCACTAGAATATGAAAGTGAAAGCATAGGAGACTCTCTCTTTTAAGAACATGGTTCTACTTTGAAGCACAAGTGTGGTAAAAGGATAGTAGCATTGCCCCTTCTCTCTTTTTCTCTCTTTTTTTATTTTCTCCTTTTTTTTGGTAGGCTTCTTTGGCCTCTCTTTTTTATTTGGGCTTCTTTGGCCTCTTTTATTTTTCATAAAGTCCGGAGACTCATCCCAACTTGTGAGGGAATCATAGCTTCCATCATCCTTTCCTCACATGGTACAATGCTCTAATAATGATGATCATCACACTTTATTTACTTACAACTCAATATTACAACTCGATATCTAGAACAAAGATATGACTCTATATGAATGCCTCTGGCGGTGTACCGGGATGTGCAGTGATCTAGCATAGCAAAGATACCAAAAAAACAGACAAGCCATGAAAACATCATGCTAGCTATCTTAGGATCATGCAAAGCAATATGACAATGAATGCCCAAGTCATGTATATGATGATGATGGAAGTTGCATGGCAATATATCTCGGAATGGCTATGGAAATGCCATGATAGGTAGGTATGGTGGCTGTTTTGAGGAAGATATAAGGAGGCTTATGTGTGATAGAGCGTATCGTATCACGGGGTTTGGATGCACCGGCGAAGTTTGCACCAACTCTCGAGGTGAGAGAGGGCAATGCACGGTACCGAAGAGGCTAGCAATGATGGAAGGGTGAGAGTGCGTATAATCCATGGACTCAACATTAGTCATAAAGAACTCACATACTTATTGCAAAAATTTATTAGCCATCAAAACAAAGTACTACACGCATGCTCCCAGGGGAAGGGTTGGTAGGAGTTAACCATCACGCGATCCCGACCTCCACACAAAGGATGACTGTCGGTGTCAAAACCGGCGGATCTCGGGTAGGGGGTCCCGAACTGTGCGTCTAGGCGGATGGTAACAGGAGACAAGGGACACGATGTTTTACCCAGGTTCGGGCCCTCTTGATGGAGGTAAAACCCTACGTCCTGCTTGATTAATATTGATGATGTGTGTTACAAGAGTAGATCTACCACGAGATCAAGGAGGCTAAACCCTAGAAGCTAGCCTATGGTATGATTGTTGTTCGTCCTACGGACTAAAGCCATCCGGTTTATATAGACACCGGAGAGGGCTAGGGTTACACAGAGTCGGTTACAATGGTAGGAGATCTACATATCCGTATCGCCAAGCTTGCCTTCCACGCCAACGAAAGTCCCATCCGAACACGGGACGAAGTCTTCAATCTTGTATCTTCATAGTCTTGGAGTCCGGTCGATGATGATAGTTCGGCTATCAGGACAATCCCTAGTCCAGGACTCCCTCGGTAGCCCCCGAACCAGGCTTCAATGACGACGAGTCCGGCGTGTATGTTGTCTTTGGCGTTTGCAAGGCGGGTTCTCCTTCACGCTCCAGGTGTTTGCCGGATAGTGTCCGGTTGCTTCATAAACGTTGCGCTCCTTGGCTTCCACGTCCAATAATGGCCTTCTTCCACGTGTTGTATGAATGCGAAAAGCCAGGGTATTCTTACGTTTTACCCCCTAGCTGCATGAATAAGCTGCCTATAAGAGAGGCGAGGATCCAGATCCAAATCACACCATCCTCCTTCCGCAAGTACTCATCGAGGCGCATCTGACAAAAAATCCATTCCAACATGGACAGTCGACGCGGCTCCTCTTCTCGCGCTCCCAATCCTCAGCCAGGAGATTGGAGGAGATGCTCAGTTCCGCATAGCGAGTTAGTGACGTTCCAAGCAGAGGGATACCTTCCCCCGGCCTTTATGGTTCCGGTTCGAGCCGGACTGGCCACCTACAAGGGTGGGAAGCAGGCGGAGAGCGTCCCCAATCCCTTCAAAGGAGAGCGGGTATGCTTCGTCCCCTACTTAATAAGGGGACTCGGATTTCCTATACATCCGTTTCTTCGGGGGCTCCTGGAGTTCTATGGACTCCAACTTCACCACCTCATGCCTGCCTCCATTTTGCACATCGCGGGCTTTGTAGCTCTTTGCGAGCTGTTCTTGGGCATCAAGCCCCATTTTGCATTGTGGAAGAGGCTGTTTTGCCTCGTACCCCGTTCTCACGGGGGGTCGATATATCAAGTGGGCGGAGCCAAAATATGGCGCATCGTCGGGACCGGATATCTATCCGGAACCCCGAAGAAGGCGTCCGAAGACTGGCCTTCGGAGTGGTTCTATATGGAAGACGCCCCGCTGCCGGATCCAGTTCGGATCGGCCTCCCGGAGTTTAGCAACGCTCCTCTGAAGAAACGCCTGAGTTGGCGCCCGCGGAGCCCTCAACGGGAAGATGATAGGAGCGTCCACTATCTGATGGGCCGGATACGGCTACTAGCCCATTCCGGATTAACCATGATTGGAGTCATGGCCACATGCATTATGCGAGGGGTGCAGCCACTCCAATATAGGGGCCACCCCATGTGGGATTTTAACGGGGAGAATGATGCCACCCGTCATGGCCGCATGGGACCGGGATCGGCCACCGATCTGTTGAAGATCCTGTCCGGCTTGTACAAGGGGGAGGAGGAGGACTTTCTCCGCACGAGTCCATTGAATGGATTCTCCATGAATAACCCTCGAAGCTAGGTAAGAGGACGTTTATATATCTGATCCGGGCTTTCAAAGACAAGTGTCTTACCTTATGATTTCGACGCAGGAACTGCGCCAGGATGTGGCGGGCATAGAAAGCCCAACTCCACAACCCGAGGATCCGGGAAGATCCCTTGATCCGGCCTCCGAAGAGGATCCGGACATAAAGGTGGATTTGATTGACGGGGTGTTCCACCAGCTCAGCATAGACAATGCTTTAGTCGCCATTACGGCTGACTACCCCGGTTTATGTCCGGCTTCTCAGGTGAGTACGACCGAAGTCTTGACACCGTTACTTTTTTAATGCTTATTTCTGACCACCGTGTACCAATGGTGCTTGGCAGGAGGTGCCTTCACGGCGGGAAGCCGAGCCTACGGCGACTGATCAAACGAGGTCAGTGCGGCCTAGCAGGCGGAAGAGGAGTGCGGCGCGAATTGAAACGTCGCCACAAAGGTATGGTGCACCATTGTCCTTTAAGGGAAAGACTCCTGGGAAGCATATTAATGCTCATGATTCTTCCAGGAGAAAGAGCGCTCGCCGGACTGAGTCCGGAGAGGGTGCCCACCAAGCCTCCGCCAGCCAGGCTCCAACGCCTGGTCCGGAGGGGGAGGCGAGCACAAGGCGCGAGCCGGATGCTCCTCCAACGGAGGATGCTGACAGGTTGTCCGCCACCAGGTCTGAGGTGGAGAGCACCATGAATCACAGGCGCCGTCGGACAGTTCTTCGTGATGCGTGTTTCTCCCATGAGGCGTTAAATGCCTTTAATGCGGGAGACGTGCACCTCCGTGCTGCTCAAGATGGTTTAACCAGAGCCACGGAGCAGTATGTAAAGGACATACGGGTAAGGAATTTTAATAGTTATATATGCCAGTAGCCCCCGAGACTTAAAATAGTTAAACTAACTGATTTAAGGATCATTTGTTATGCAGGATCTTACTGAGAAGAATACCCACCTGTCTCAGGAGCTTGAAGAATGCAAGGCCCAACTTGAGGCCGCACAAGCCGCTGTCGGGGGAGCCACGGAGACCCCCTCTGGTAATTCATATTTTGATAAAAGAAGTAGTTTATGAAGTGCGGCGTGTGTGCATAGTCTGACAATAATATTGCAGAGGGTGCCGGACTAGATCCGGACAAGCAACAGCTGCTGCGCCAGTTGAAGGCCGGCGAGAGGGTGCTTATGAGGGTGCAGCAGGGGAGGAACAAACTCCAAGATGCCAACACCCAGCTGGGCGAAGAACTAAAATATGTTCGGGTCCAGCTGTCTAACTCCGTAAAGGAGAATCGGCGGCTTCGTCGCGGCATTTATAGTAAGTGCTTGAGCAAACTCTTTTGAAAAGAAGAGTTCGGCGAGGAAGTTGATTGACAGAAATGTGTGTGTAGGTGTGCTCATGGGTCGTCCGGCGGAGGAGATGCCTGGTTCCACGGGAGACCCTCTTCCCGAGCTGCTGCAACTGCACGAACGTGTTCGGCAGGCGATGAGCGGCGTCGTTCAGGCCTTATGGCCTTCCGTCTCCCTACCTGAGGGCCTTGGAGGGCTTGCTGAGAAGCTTCAGGGAGTACGGCGACGTCTCCGTCTGTGGAAGATGTCGGCCTGCCGTCAAGGTGCCAGGGAGGCCTGGGCCATGGTGAAGACGCGGTACCTGAAGGCTGACCCAAACCACATGGCCGAGGTCGGACCTGTGGGGCCCGATGGGAAGGAGATCCCTGTGAGCTTGATGTACGGCCAAGTAGAGTTGGCCGCGAAATATTCCCAACAGGACTGTAAATTAGACAGCCTGTTAGATGGGATTGAAGAGGAGTACAATCAGTCTGTTTGACGATGTAATTTTAAAATGACATGTAAAATGCCTTCTAGCCGGATTGTAGATCGTTTGCCTTTGCGGACCTTTTCGCTTCAACCTCGGGACCCAACAGTCCGGAGTGTGTCCGAATACCCTTATGGTTATAGAAGAACCGGGGCATGCATGGAGACAAGGTGTAGGGGTCATAATTGCTTTATCAGACAAGTGCCCAACTAGCTATGTTATATTACATGGTTAGTAAGAAACATCTTCCAGGGAGAATAGTTCCGTTAAGGGTTCCTTTCCCTGGGAGGCATGCCCTAAAGTGCATGTCCGGACTGTGAAAATAGCAGAAAAAGTATATGGGGGCAGATAAATAAGTAAGTAATAAATCATCTTTCAGGTCACCGGCCGAATATTCCCTTAAGAACGCTAGCCTTCGGCTTCACCCAGTCTGAGGTACACATCCGGCTGACCCGGCAGTAACAATCGCAGAGGTGCTCCCTTTACCTCCTAGCCGAACAATCGGGAACGTAGGGGTAAGCACAGGAGCCAGGCAACCCAGCTTGGCCAAAACTTAAGTCATATCGATGCATATAATGGTGATCAAAAGGTACATGCGGAAGTGTGACACATGTGGTGGGCATGAAGCCCATATAAATAAGCTTCTGTTAAAGAAGCCCCCAGGTATAACGAGTGCGAGTAGCACATCGAGTGAGTGCGAACAAAGCGCAGATTAGCCCTCAAGAGGTTTGTACTGAAAGAGGGAGGAAAAAGGAGGGAAAGCAAAGACAGCGAAAAAACATGAAAGGTGGATGGAGGAAGGAGACGAACCCTGAGTCCGGCGCTAGGCGTAAAATCTTCGGAGACGGGTTGTGTTCCATGGGTTTGGCTCGAGTCGGTTGTCAGATGCGTTGTGTAGACGGTATGCACCGCCAGTAAGGACTTGGTCAATGATGAAGGGACCTTCCCATTTGGGCTTAAGTTTGTCCTTTTTCTTGTTCGGCAGGCGTAGAACTAGCTCGCCAATATTGTAAGTTTTGGCCCGTACTTCTCTGCTTTGATATCTTCGAGCCTGCTGTTGATAGAATGCAGAACGGGATTTTGCCACGTCGCGCTCCTCCTCTAAAGCGTCCAAACTGTCCTACCGATCCAACTCGGCTTCTCTTTCCTCGTACATGCGCACGCGAGGTGAGTCATGAATTATATCGCAGGGCAAAACTGCCTCAGCGTCGTATACCATAAAAGATGGTGTGAATCCGGTTGTGCGGTTTGGCGTGGTCCGCAGCCCCCAGAGTACGGAGTCGAGCTCCTCTACCCAGTGCGTGTTAGATTCCGTGAGGGACCGCACTAATCTGGGTTTGATGCCGCTCATGATTAGACCATTTGCTTGTTCCACTTGACCATTAGTTTGAGGGTGGTAGACTGAAGCGTAGTCGAGCTTGATGCCCATGTTTTTGCACCAGAGTTTAACCTCGTCGGCCGTGAAATTTGTGCCGTTATCAGTGATGATGCTGTGGGGGACGCCAAAACGGTGTACTACCCCGGATATGAAGTCTATCACAGGTCCGGATTCTGCCGTTTTAACCGGCTTGGCCTCTATCCATTTGGTGAATTTGTCCACCATGACCAATAAGTATTTGTGCTTGTGGGTTCCCCCTTTAAGGGGTCCAACCATGTCAAGCCCCCAGACCGCGAATGGCCAAGTAATGGGTATAGTTTTGAGGGCGGTGGGTGGCATGTGGCTCTGATTAGCAAAGAGCTGGCAACCGACGCATCGTTGGACTAAGTCCTGAGCATCTGCCCGGGCGGTCGGCCAATAAAATCATGTACGGAAGGCCTTGCCTACAAGGGCCCGGGCAGCGGCGTGGTGCCCGCCGAGTCCGGCGTGAATTTCAGCCAGGAGATTTCGCCCTTCCTCTTCGGAGATACACCTTTGAAGGACTCCGGTTGTGCTTTTCTTATAAAGTTCTCCCTCATGGACCTTGTAGGCTTTAGATCGCCGAACTATGCAGCGGGCCTCATTTTGGTCTTCGGGAAGTTCCTGCCTGATTAAGTAGGCTAGGAATGGTTCCGTCCACGGGGCAATTACTGCCAGTATTTCATGGGCTGAATCTGTTATTTCATTGGCTGAGCCACCGATTGTGTCAGAATGTTCTGCGTTAGGTGATGCAGTTGGTTCCGGATTGTTATTTCCGGACTCCTCTTCCCATAATACGGATGGCTTGAAGAGCCGCTCCAGGAAGATGTTTGGAGGGACGGCGTCGTGTTTTGCACCGATGCGTGCCAACACGTCTGCTGCCTGGTTATTATCCCGGGCTACATGGTGGAATTCGAGTCCTTCGAACCGGGCTGACATTTTTAGGACAGCGTTACGGTAGGCTGCTACTTTCGGATCCTTGGCGTCGAAGTCTCCATTTACTTGGGATATTGCGAGGTTTGAATCCCCGCGCACCTCTAGGCGTTGAATACCCATGGAGATTGCCATCCGGAGGCCATGTAGAAGGGCCTCGTATTCGGCTGCATTGTTGGAGTCCGTGTACATTATTTGAAGCACGTATTGGACTGTGTCTCCGGTTGGGGACGTCAAGATGACGCCAGCCCCCAAGCCAACCAACATTTTGGAGCCGTCGAAATGCATGATCCAATTGGAGTATGCGCCGTACTCTTTAGGGAGTTCGGCTTCGGTCCATTCGGCGATGAAGTCAGCCAGAACTTGCGACTTGATAGCTCGCCGTGGTTTGTAGGTTATATCAAATGGTAAGAGCTCAATGGCCCATTTTGCAATCCTGCCCATCGCATCACGATTGTTTATAATGTCGTTGAGAGGTACTTCGGAGGCCACCGTTATGGAACACTCTTGAAAGTAGTGTCGCAGCTTCCGGGATGCCATGAACACCGCATACGCTATCTTTTGATAGTGTGCGTACCGGGACTTGCATGGAGTTAAGACAGTGGATACGTAGTACACTGGTTTTTGAAGAGGGAATTTGTGCCCTTCTGTTTCTCGTTCGACGACGAGTACCGCGCTGACAACTTGATGTGTCGCTGCGATATATAACAACATCGGTTTGCCCAGGTTGGGCGCGGCCAGGACCGGATTTGTTGCCAATATGGCCTTAATTTCTTCGAGTCCGGCCGTGGCGGCATCCGTCCATTCGAAATGTTCGATGCGCCGGAGGAGGCGATAGAGGGGCAGTGCCTTTTCTCCCAAACGGGAGATGAAGCGGCTTAGAGCCGCCACACATCCAGTTAGTTTTTGTATTTGCTTGAGGTCTTTTGGGATATCCAATTGTGACAGAGCTCGGATCTTGGCTGGGTTTGCTTCAATTCCTCTACCGGATACAATGAAGCCCAAGAGCTTTCCGGCTGGTACGCCGAAAACACATTTTTCCGGGTTGAGCTTAATGTCATATGCTCGGAGGTTGTCGAATGTCACCCTCAAGTCGTCTACTAGAGTTTCGACGTGTTTGGTCTTGACGACCACATCGTCTACGTATGCCTCTACTGTTTTGCCTATCTGGGTAGCCAGACATGTCTGAATCATGCGCTGATATGTTGCGCCGGCGTTTTTGAGTCCAAAGGGCATTGTATTGAAGCAGAATGGCCCATATGGAGTAATGAATGCCGTTGCGTCCTGGTCTTTTTCCGCCATCTTGATTTGATGGTATCCGGAGTATGCGTCGAGGAAGCACAATGAATCGTGCCCTGCGGTAGCATCGATGATTTGGCGATGCGAGGGAGAGGGAAAGGGTCCTTTGGACAGGCCTTGTTAAGGTCTTTGAAATCGACGCAAAGGCGCCAGGATTTGTCCTTTTTCGGTATCATTACCAGGTTGGCTAGCCAGTCCGGATGTTTTATATCTCTGATGAATCCGGCTTCTAAGAGTTTGGCTAGCTCCTCTCCCATTGCCTGACTTTTGGGTTCGGAAAATCGCCGAAGGGCCTGCTTGACTGGCTTGAATCCTTTTAGGATATTTAGGCTGTGCTCTGCCAGCCTGCGTGGGATTCCTGGCATGTCTGAAGGGTGCCAGGCAAAAATGTCCCAATTTTCCCGAAGGAATTCTCGTAGTGCGGCTTCTACATCAGGATTTAATTGTGCCCCAATGGAGGATGTCTTTGTGGGGTCCGTTGGATGGACCTGGAACTTGACTATTTCGTCTGCTGGTTTAAAAGAGGTGGACTTAGACCTCTTATCGAGCATCACATCGTCCCTATCCACCGTGGAGCGCAGCGCAGTGAGTTCCTCTGCCGCTAGGGCTTCGGATAATGTCTCTAGGGCCAGTGCGGCTGTCTTATTTTCAGCGCGGAGTGCTATATCTGGATCACTGACGAGAGTGATTATTCCATTGGGCCCGGGCATTTTGAGCTTCATGTACCCGTAATGGGGTATAGCTTGGAAGATTGTGAATGCCTCTCGCCCTAACAAGGCGTGATAGCCGTTGCGTCCTGGTCTTTTTCCGCCATCTTGATTTGATGGTATCCGGAGTATGCGTCGAGGAAGCACAATGAATCGTGCCCTGCGGTAGCATCGATGATTTGGCGATGCGAGGGAGAGGGAAAGGGTCCTTTGGACAGGCCTTGTTAAGGTCTTTGAAATCGACGCAAAGGCGCCAGGATTTGTCCTTTTTCGGTATCATTACCAGGTTGGCTAGCCAGTCCGGATGTTTTATATCTCTGATGAATCCGGCTTCTAAGAGTTTGGCTAGCTCCTCTCCCATTGCCTGACTTTTGGGTTCGATAAATCGCCGAAGGGCCTGCTTGACTGGCTTGAATCCTTTTAGGATATTTAGGCTGTGCTCTGCCAGCCTGCGTGGGATTCCTGGCATGTCTGAAGGGTGCCAGGCAAAAATGTCCCAATTTTCCCGAAGGAATTCTCGTAGTGCGGCTTCTACATCAGGATTTAATTGTGCCCCAATGGAGGATGTCTTTGTGGGGTCCGTTGGATGGACCTGGAACTTGACTATTTCGTCTGCTGGTTTAAAAGAGGTGGACTTAGACCTCTTATCGAGCATCACATCGTCCCTATCCACCGTGGAGCGCAGCGCAGTGAGTTCCTCTGCCGCTAGGGCTTCGGATAATGTCTCTAGGGCCAGTGCGGCTGTCTTATTTTCAGCGCGGAGTGCTATATCTGGATCACTGACGAGAGTGATTATTCCATTGGGCCCGGGCATTTTGAGCTTCATGTACCCGTAATGGGGTATAGCTTGGAAGATTGTGAATGCCTCTCGCCCTAACAAGGCGTGATAGCCGCTGCCGAATGGGGCCACTTGGAATGTGACCTCTTTGGACCTGTAATTGTCCGGCGAGCCGAACACTACATCTAGAGTGATTTTTCCTGCGCAGCGTACTTCTCGACTAGGGATTATTCCCCTGAAGGTTGTGCTGCTTCGCTCAATGCGGCTCCAGTCAATTTCCATTTTTTGAAGGGTTTCTTCGTAGATGAGGTTTAATCCGCTGCCGCCATCCATGAGTACCTTGGTAAGACGAAAGCCGTCCACTATCGGACTGAGGACCAATGCAGCTAGTGCTCTAGCTGTTCGGAATTTAGGTTCGTTGCTGGCGTTGAAGGTGATAGCCGTGTCGCTCCATGGATTTGCTGTTGCTACTTGGTAGACTTCGGCGAGGCTGCGGATTGTTCGTTTCCGCATGTTATTTGATGCGAAAGTCTCGAAGACTGTTAATACCGTACTGGTACTGCTGGGCTGGTTGCCCGGGGCTAAAAAGCCTTCGCCACTTTTGGCCACCTGCCGTAGTATCCAACATGCTCGGAGGCTATGTGTTGGAGTGGCGCCCTCTGTACTGTGGATTTTGCAGGGTCCGTTGAGCCATCCTCCAGTACGGTTCCGTACCCTTTAGGGGGTTTTTGCTTCTTGGTTTTTAACCCGGGCGCTTGAGTATGACGCACCCTTTTATTTCGGACCGGGGCTGTATTTAGGGCCGGATTGTCCCAAAACCTAGTTTCGGTTTTCCAGGCGCTCTCCATCGCACAGTATTTTTGTACAATGGTCGCTAGGTCGGCGAAGCGTGTAACTTCGCGACGACTTATGGCGTTTATGATTCCCTTGTCCGTGCAATTGTTGCAAAAAATTGAAATCGCGCTTTCTTCACGGCAATCCTTTATCCTGTTCATAACCAGGAGGAATCTGGCCCAGTAATGATGTACTGTTTCATTGGGCTCTTGCCGTATTTGAGATAGATCGCTTATGTTTGGGTGGGTGGGCGGAATTAAGTTCAAAACCCCGCCCGATCTGAGGCTCAAAGGCCAAGAAGTTTCTGGATTTGGAAGCTTGGTTTGTTGGATGCCTTCCAACAAATCTGGTCCGATGCCTGACTTTAGGTTCAGTATTTGATTGGCGTTCGTCCCTCCGCGGGAATCCGGCATGGAGGGATCGGGAATTCGGACATAACTGGTTTTTAACATAGAAGAAGAGTCATCGCATTGTTCCTCTACCACAACAACGTGGTGGGTAGCCTGGGGAGAGTTAATTTCTCTCAGATCGGTTTTAAGACCAATCTGATCGTAGTCTATAGCGACTCCCAGGGCAGCGATGCGATCCAAGAGCTCGTTTACGGAGGAGAGCTCAATCGGATTTAGCTGCTCGGCGAATTCCGAGCTGACGTGAAGATCGCTTTTGATGACCTGAGAGGTCATCGTCGGAGCGGTGGCCGAACAGGCGGTCATAAGAAAACCACTAACTGGATAGTTTGGCCGGCGGCCAAAGCTCCCTTGACGACGGCGTCGTCTTTAAAGACGGGAAAAGGCATCCTTCCTGATTGCAACGGCACAGAGGAGCTCTCAATGAAAGCACCAATGTCAGTGTCAAAACCGGCGGATCTCGGGTAGGGGGTCCCGAACTGTGCGTCTAGGCGGATGGTAACAGGAGACAAGGGACACGATGTTTTACCCAGGTTCGGGCCCTCTTGATGGAGGTAAAACCCTACGTCCTACTTGATTAATATTGATGATGTGTGTTACAAGAGTAGATCTACCACGAGATCAAGGAGGCTAAACCCTAGAAGCTAGCCTATGGTATGATTGTTGTTCGTCCTACGGACTAAAGCCATCCGGTTTATATAGACACCGGAGAGGGCAAGGGTTACACAGAGTCGGTTACAGTGGTAGAAGATCTACATGCCCGTATCGCCAAGCTTGCCTTCCATGCCAAGGAAAGTCCCATCCGGACACGGGACGAAGTCTTCAATCTTGTATCTTCATAGTCTTCGAGTCCGGCCGATGATGATAGTTCGGCTATCCGGACACCCCCTAGTCCAGGACTCCCTCAATGACAATCAAAAAAATAAATGATGCTCCGACTTCATCACATAACGGTTCACCATACGTGCATGCTTCGGGAATCACAAACCTCAACAAAAGTATTTCTACTAATCCATAATCACTCACTAGCATGACTCTAATATCACCACCTTTATATCGCAAAACTATTGCAAGGAATCAAACATATCATATTCAGTGATCTATAAGTTTATGTAGGATTTTATGACTAATCATGTGAATGACCAATTCATGTCATCTCTCTAAATAGATATAAGTGAAGCAAGAGAGTTTAATTCTTTCTATAAAAGATATGCCCACACTCTACCAAATATAAGTGAAGCAAAAGAGCATTCTACAAATGGCAATTTTCTGTGTGAAGGGAAACAGGCAATCCAAACTTCAAATGATATAAGTGAAGCACATGAAGCATTGTATAAAGCCATACTCAAAAGATTTAAGTGAAGTGCAAAGAGCATTCTATAAATCAACCAAGGACTATCTCATACCAGCATGGTGCATAAATTAAAAGTGAAAACTAAACGCAAAAGATGCTCCAAGATTTGCACATATCACATGAACGAAACGAATCCAAAAACATATCGATACTTGTTGAAGAAAGATGGGATGCCTTCCGGGGAATCCCCAAGCTTAGACGCTTCAGTCTCCTTGAATATTTACTTGGGGTGCCTTGTGCATCCCCAAGCTTGAGCTCTTGCCTCTCCTCCTTTTCCTCATATCGAGACCTCCTCGATCTTCAAACACTTCATCCACACAAAACTTCAACAGAAAACTCGGTAACATCTGTTAGTATAATAAAGCAAATCACTACTCTAGGTACTGTGGCAAACCAATTCATATTTTGTTTTTGCATTGTAGATACTGTAATATAACTTTTCCATGGCTTAATCCACTGATAGAAATTGATAGTTTAATCAAAACAAGCAAACTATGCATCAAAAACAGAATCTATCTTAAACAGGACAGACTGTAGTAATCTGAACATTCACCATACTTCTGGTACCCCCAAAATTCTACCAAAATTAGAAAAGATAAACAATTTGTATATAAAGACAGTGCAAAAAGTTTCAGAACCGTTTGGTGTTCCAGTAAAAAATGTAAAATCTCACATTACAGCCAAAGTTTCTGTCCTGCACCACACAAACCAACAAGCAATCTAAACATCCTAAAGGCAAACCTTAGCACATTATTTTATTTTTAAACTTTATAAAAGCACACAACAGAAATAAATTACTCTCTAAAACTTCCGGGTTGTCTCCCTGGCAGTGCTTTCTTTAAAGCCATTAAGCTAGGCATATAGTGCTCAAGTAATGGATCCACCCGGATCCCAAGGTATATCAAAGCCAATTTTAATTTACAATGATTTGTAGTTTAGTAGTGAGCACAAAGTAACATATATCATGCAACAATGAAGTCTAACTCTCTTCCTATGCATCGACATGTCATAAAAGAACAAATCATGCACACATAGTAAAGGCCAATGCATAGTATAAACAGTTTCTTGCAATTTTATCATATTGGAAACACGGAGAGGCGGAGATGTAGTTCCTCTATCATAATAATTGCAAGTAGGAGCAGCAAGCACATGCATATTATATCTATCAAAATCATCATGTGTAGTAGTAAAACGCAACCCATCAATATAATTCTTAATAAGGGCAAACTTCTTCAATATAGTGTAGTAGGGAGAATTCAAAAAGATAATAGGATTATCATGCGTGGGTGCAAGCAACAACTAGACAATTCCCCGCGCGTTGCTGCGGGAATTGGTGGCAATTTATTAAGATGGTGCATTGCATGAAACGTGAATATTCCAATAAAACAATATGAGCATGAAAATTTAAATATAAGAGATTTACCGTACTTGATTAGTTTATTTTTGCATAGTTTAGGAACATAAGTAGCATAATGTGGGTCTATAATTCCTTGGAGTAGTCCACGCTCTTGTCTTCTTCATCGAGGACAATTTGGACATGTTTAAATCCTTTCGTCATGTACTCAAAGATATATTTGGTGAACCTTAATGGACGTTCCTGGAGTAGCTTTCTAGTGTTGTCTTCACATGCGTAGTCTTTCGAAGTGATCCATGTTGGGGATTTAGTGGAATTTTTCATGTCTGCAATAGCCTCCTTGTACTTCTTATGAGTTTTTTTTATGCATGAGTTGATGAAGAGGGTAGAACATTCTCTGTTGCATAAGGTTGCATCCTGTAGAAAAGTAGGTGTGGATGTTGTGAAATATCATAGACATTAAACTGGTGAAAGAACTTTGCATATAATAGACATACCTTTTGCCTTCTTGCTGCTTGTCCATGTATTTGACAGTGGCAAATTTTTAGGAGTAGGAAAGAGTTGCTTGTAGTTGTAGGTTGTATGAAGAGTATTATATAGGTGGCCTGCAATTGTAAATATTTTGTTTCAGAAATCTTTAATACACAATTAACTGGGCAATGAATTTTCATAAACTGGCAAGTGTTACTTACATTGTGATTCTAATAACATCCATTTAAGGTGTTAATGTAGGAATCAATATTTGACATGCATGCACGATTCTACAGTTTGGAAAATAAAATACCATGGCACATTTATAGCAGTGTATCCATTATTGATCAGTACAAATTTGCAACTGTTGCAAGAAAATCTGAAGTCACTTGCATGAAACCAAAAGTACCTATGAGAACACATCTCGGTTACAATAGAAGATGATCAACATAAAAAATTATTGTTGTTCTGCTGGCAGTGTGAAAGCATTGTGGAAGTTGAACATTCTCGGTTATTTACGGTTATGGGCAAAGATCAGATTTTGTGTGTGTGATGTTGATGTCGATGATTCTTCATTTGCAAGTTGGTGTGATGTTTGTTTACCTGCAGAGGTTGTTGCTTCATAATATGAAGAATAGATGGTGAAATAAATTGCAAAACATATCGTACAGAAGATAATATATTTGGAGGGATATAATGTGCCTAACAAACCTCTTTTTCATTTTTTAGTCATGAGTTCCAAACGCATACGACGGTTCTAGGCAGCAACATATATACGGGTTTGCTAGAGGAGGAGGATTAGGTAACGATGGACGATGTTTCCGTCCAACCGGATTATGTGAAGAACTTTCAGCACTATCCATGTCGGAACTCTACCAAACGTAAGGTGATACAAACAGATGAACGACGCGAAGATACCAAAGCAAACTGTCATGAAACCTATGTAAGCGGGTGAGATGCAAGGTGTATGTCATACATGTTCAATTGGCAAAAGTAAATTCAGATTTGGACAACTGCAAGGGGATGGCGTGAAGAGACTAAAGAATACTCTCATAAAACAATTGTAAAATGCAGGGGATCAATGGCAGATATATGGATTGTCATACCATACTAAATTGAAATTTGGATAAACAAACAAAAACTCAGAACAGGGTAAATAAATAGAATGCACAACTATAAAAAAATCAAAACAGAGGAAATTAATAAAATATAGAGCTAAGTATTCAATCTAAAAAACTAAATTGAAATATATTAATGGAGCAAACAAATATTCAGAATTAGTGATGGATGGAATAGTATGTACCTATAGGATGGGATTTCTGGGTATGCAACAAGCGTAGAACAACCAAGAGCACTACCCAGGTCTCCAAATCGTCCAACACCTAAGGAATCCCAGATTTTTATTCAATCAATATATGTCGTGAGGCAAAATTAATCAAGCATACCAAAATTCAAAAAAATAGCAGTTAATTTCATATAGTAATCTAGCACACAAAAATTCAGAATTAGCAATAGATGGCATCAGAATCTACATATAGGTGCTATAAATTCGAGGCTCTTGGTCTTGGGTATGCAGCAGGGGAAGAAGAACCAAGTTGGGGGCCCTGGTGTTCAATTCATCCAGTACCTGAGGAAGTCCAACATTGCGATTAAACTTGTAGTATGTGATCGGAAATGTAAAGAAGGACAGCAGGACAGGGGAGGGAGTTGCTCACCAATGGTACCGGTATCAGCGGTATGGCAGATGCCCACCCGTGTGGAGGACGATTGGTACAACGTGAGTTCAGGTGGAGCACCGAATTTAAAGAGGAATACATCAGTTTCTTGTGCAGAGATCATGGGGAGAGGAAGTGAAGCATCGATCATTAAAGACCTGCAGCGGAAGGGTTTAAGTGATGGCAACAGAGAAGATAAACAACGTGGCCCATTTGGAGCATTGGGCTGCAGAAGTGGGTTGTGTGGTTTGGTGTCGGCAAAAAATTGAGGACCTCCAGGTCCAAAAGCCTAGCGAGCAGCAGTGAAGTTAATGCGGCGGTGCTCACCTCGCCATCGACGCCACGGAGCAGAGCAACTGCCCACAGAGGGTCCATTCTGGGTGGCCGGTTGGATCATAGGAAAGTGTGTTGTGAGGTGGGGCGATACGCGAGAGAGGGGGCGGTTAATGGTGCGGTGAGCAGCGGTGGTGGCTTGGAGGTGGCGCCGGGAGTCAGCCTGGTGGCGGAGGAGGCGTACAGGGGCGGTGGCGCGCATGATGGGCTCCCACAGGCAGCTCCGTGGTCAGTGGCCGGGGGAAACGACGCGAGATGCGGGGCTGGGAGCGGCGGCTTGCATCGTTCGACGCGTCCAGTGGCAAGGTGTGGGAAGGCACTGGGGTGGTCAATATGGCCTCGCACGGAGCCGTCGCCTTCCTCGCCCATCACCTCCATTCGGCCCCTCCAATCGCCGCGAGCACGAAAAGTTGGTTGGCCGGTGGTGCACCCGCGCAACACGCACCAATAGAAGGAGGAGAGGGGGAAGTGCGGAGGCGCTCTGGTGGTGGCGAGCACAGCGCACAACGAGGAGACTGAAAGGAGCAGGGTAGTCCGGCGGGATGGGCGGAGAGATTGGGTTTCAGTTGGGGTCGCTGGGCATGCGGGAGATTGGGATGAGCGGCTGCTGTGGTTGAAGGAAAAAACAGTTTTAGTATGGAGGAGGTTGAAGGGAAGAGGGGGAAGGAGGCGGCCGCCGCAGAAGGAGTGGTGTGCGGCGGCAGGAAGGGTGGGTGCCGGCTTGGGAGTGAGGCGTGGTAGAGAGGGAGGGAGCGGCCAGGGGAAGGGGGAGGAAAGCTGGGCAGGGGTGTTATCGTAGGGGAAAAAGAAAAAGAGGCCAATGGGCTAGGCTGGAGCCAACGTGTCATGCGCTTGACTGGCTGGTCCTACCAAGAGTAACTGAAGCCGACGTGTGCAGTAACTGAAGCTAACATGTTTGTTCTTTGGTATGATGGGTCCCACTTGTAAGCCTCTAATTAAACACTGACGGGGCAGTGCTGCTCATGTGGATGGTCTGCTGATACGTCTCCGTCGTATCTATAATTTTTGATTGTTCCATGCCAATATTCTACAACTTCCATATACTTTTTGGCAACTTTTTATACTATTTTTTGGGACTAACATATTGATCCAGTGCCCAGTGCCAGTTCCTGTCTGTTGCATGTTTTTTGTTTCGCAGAAACCCAATATCAAACGGAGTCCAAACGGGATAAAAACGGACGGAGATTTTTTTTGGAATATTTATGATTTTTGGGAAGTGAAATCAACGCGAAACGATGTCCGGGCTGGTCACGAGGTAGGGGGGCGCGCCCTACCCC
>NC_041383.1:480104928-480137941 GCF_002162155.2 Triticum dicoccoides | reverse complement strand
CAGGCGCGCCCCTGACCCTCGTGGACCACCCATAAGGTGGTTGACGCTCTTCTTTTGGCGCAAGAAAGCTAATTTTATGAGAAAGATTTGGGCGAAAGATTCACCCCAATCGGAGTTACGGATCTCCAGATATAAAGGAAACGGTGAAGGGGTAGAATCAGGGAACGCAGAAACAGAGATAGATCCAATCTCGGAGGGGCTCTCGCCCCTCCCAAGCCATGGGAGCCAAGGACCAGAGGGGAAACCCTTCTCCCATCTAGGGAGAAGGTCAAGGAAGAAGAAGAATAAGAAGAAGAAGAAGGGGGGCCCTCTCCCCCTTGCTTCCGGTGGCGCCGGAGCGCTGCCGAGGGCCATCATCATCACCGCGATCTTCACCAACATCGCTGTCATCTTCACCAACATCTCCATCACCTTCCCTCTTCTATATCCAGTGGTCCACTCTCCCGCAACCCGTTGTACCCTCTACTTGAACATGGTGCTTTATGCTTCATATTATTTTCCCATGATGTGTTGCCATCCTATGATGTCTGAGTAGATTTTCATTGTCCTATCGGTGATTGATGAATTGCTATGATTGGTTTGAGTTGCATGTTTTATTATTGGTGCTGTCCTATTGTGCCCTCCGTGTCGCACAAGCGTGAGGAATCCCCGCTGTAGGGTGTTGCAATGCATTCATGATTCGCTTATAGTGGGTTGCGTGAGTGACTGAAACACAAACCCGAGTAAGTAGATTGTTGCATATGGGATAAAGGGGACTTGATGCTTTAATGCTATGGTTGGGTTTTACCTTAATGATCTTTAGTAGTTGCGGATGCTTGCTAGAGTTCCAATCATAAGTGCATATGATCCAAGAAGAGAAAGTATGTTAGCTTATGCCTCTCCCTCGAATAGAATTGCAATAGTGATTACCGGTCTAGTAACATAGTCAATTGCCTAGGGACAATTCCACAACTCCTACCACCACTTTTCCACACTCGCTATATTTACTCTTTATTGCTTCTTTATCTAAGCAGCCCCTAGTTTTTATTCTCGTGCTCTTTATTACCTTGCTAACCTATCCAAAAACACCTACAAAGTACTTATAGTTTCATACTTGTTCTAGGTAAAGCGAACGTCAAGCGTGCGTAGAGTTGTATCGGTGGTCGGTAGAACTTGAGGGAATATTTGTTCTACCTTTAGCTCCTTGTTGGGTTCGACACTCTTACTTATCGAAAATTGTTGTGATCCCCTATACTTGTGGGTTATCAAGACCTTTTTCTGGCGCCGTTGCCGGGGAGCAATAGCGTGGGGTGAATATTCTTGTGTGTGCTTGTTTGCTAATTACTTTTTATTTGTTGTTCTTAGTTGTTCTCTATCTTTAGTTATGGATATGGAACGCAAAATACCAAAAAAATTAGTTGTACTTGCTACTCATGAGGATGGGGTAACTCCTAAAACCTCGATTCTCATTATGCGAAAGATATTGTGTACTACTTCGATAATCCTGAGAAAACCCCATTCAACTTTATAATGGGAGACACGTTGGATCAACGTGAATACTTTAGGGATTATCGCTCAACACAAAAAGGGAAACTATTATGGGATCAATTTATTATGTTGCGTTGGTATGCCTGGAATCTATGCTTGAGATATGATATTACTTGTTGCTCTAGGATGAAGGCTCCACACCTTCCCTTTTCATGCGAATTTAATGATAATGAAACCTTAGCTTCTTATGCTAATGGTATACATGATTACTATGTTGTGGAACAAATAGAAGAATTTGTTGCTTTTAAGGCTGCTTATGAAATTGAAGCTTTGTTTGAAAAGTATGAAGCTTTTGATGATGATGGTTATAGGCCTGAAAATCTTGCTATACTTAGATATTGCTATGCAAATTATAAATACAATTACTATATTAATGCTTTTATAAAGAAAGTCTCCGCTGTCCAAGGAGGGACTAATATTTTGCAGGAAGCTATGGAAGAAGAAATTGATGAAACTGTGAGCTCATTGGATGAAAAAGATGATGAGGAGAGCGAAGAACAAAAGGAGGAAGAGCGGATTAGCTACCCGTGCCCACCTTCTAATGAGAGTAAGCCTCCAACTCATACATTATTTAATTCCCCTTCGTGCTTACCAAAGGATGATTGCTATGATGACTGTTATGATCCCTATGATTCTTTTGAAATATCCCTTTTTGATGATGCTTGCTATGCTTGTGGCCAAGATGCCAATATGAATTATGCTTATGGAGATGAACTTGCTGTAGTTCCTTATGTTAAACATGAAATTGTTGCTATTGCACCCACGCATGATAGTCCTATTATCTTTTTGAATTCTCCCTACTACACTATATCGGAGAAGTTTGTGCGTATTAAGGATTATATTGATGGGTTGCCTTTTACCATTGCACATGATGATTTTGATAGATATAATATGCATGTGCTTGCTGCTCCTACTTGCAATTATTATGAGAGAGGAACTTCTCCACCTCTCTATGTTTCCAACATGATAGAATTGCAAGAAACTGTTTATACTATGCATTGGCCTTTACTTGGTGTGCATGAATTGTTCTTTTATGACATGCCGATGCATAGGAAGAGAGTTAGACTTCGTTGTTGCATGATATATGTTACTTTGTGCTCGCTACTAAATTACAAATCATTGTTAATTAAGATTGGCTTTGATATACCTTGGGATCCGGGTGGATTCATTACTTGAGCACTAAATGCCTAGCTTAATGGCTTTAAAGAAAGCGCTGCCAGGGAGACAACCTGAAAGTTTTAGAGAGTCATTTATTTCTGTTGAGTGCTTTTATATAGTTTAAAAACAAAAAAATAAAGAGGGGAACCTAAAACTTTTCAAAAAGGGAAGTGAAAGTGAGAGAGACAAGCATTGTTGAAGTGGGAGAGCTCCTTGAACTTTGTTCATGCTCACGGAAACTTTGTGAATCTTGATTACAGAAACTTTTCATAAAAAATAATTATCCCCTTGTATAATTCCATTGTATTATAGAAATAATGTGCCAAGGTTTGCCTTTAGGATGTTTACAATGCTTGTTGGTTTGTACGGTGCAGGACAGAAACTTTGGCTGTAGTGCGTGATTTTACATTTTTAATTGGAACGTCAAATGGTTCTGATTCCTTTTTCACTGTCTTGCTATACAACTTGTTTATTTTTCTAATTTTGGTAGAATTTTTGGGGTACCAGAAGTATGGTGGATGTTCAGATTGCTACAGACTGTTCTGTTTTTGATAGATTCTGTTTTTGATGCATAGTTTACTTGTTTTGATGAATCTATCAATTTATATCAGTGGATTAAGCCATGAAAAAGTTATATTACAGTAGACACAATGCAAAAACAAAATATGAATTGGTTTGCAACAACACTTAGAGTGGTGATTTGCTTTATTATACTAACGGATCTTACCGAGTTTTCTGTTGAAGTTTTGTGTGGATGTAGTGTCTAATCGAGGATGTTT
Organism: Triticum dicoccoides; assembly: GCF_002162155.2. Lineage (NCBI taxonomy): Eukaryota > Viridiplantae > Streptophyta > Magnoliopsida > Poales > Poaceae > Triticum > Triticum dicoccoides. The sequence continues at coordinate 480,134,477 of NC_041383.1, read as the reverse complement.
TGATGTGAGAAGAAGGAAGAGAGACAAGAGCTCAAGCTTGGGGATGCCCAAGGCACCCCAAGTAAATATTCAAGGAGACTCAAGCGTCTAAGCTTGGGGATGCTGGGGAGGTATCCCCTCTTTCTTCAACAAGTATCGGTATGTTTTCGGATTCGTTTCGTTCATGCATTATGTGCAAGTCTTGGAGCGTCCTTTGCAATTAGGTTTTTCTTTTTCTTTTTTTGCACCATGATGCTATGAGATAGTCCTTGGTTGATTTATAGAATGCTCACCGCACTTCACTTAAATCTTTTGAGTATGGCTTTATTGAATGCTTCACGTGCTTCACTTATATCATTTGAAGTTTGGATTGCCTGTTTCTCTTCATATAGACAACCGCGATTTGTAGAATGCTCTTTTGTCTCACTTATATTTGTTATAGTGTGGGCATATCTTTTGTAGAAAGAATTAAACTCTCTTGCTTCACTTATATCTATTTAGAGAGATGACATGAACTGGTCATTCACATGCTTAGTCATAAAATCCTACATAAACTTGTAGATCGCTGAATATGATATGTTTGATTCCTTGCAATAGTTTTGCGATATAGAGGTGATAATATGTGGGAGGTACTAGTAGATGGTTGTGTTTAGTAAAGATGTTGGTGTTAAGGTTTGTGATTCCCGAAGCATGCACGTATGGTCTACTAACTATGTAACCAAATTAGCGTGCATTGTATTTTGATTGGTTATCTTTGCGTGAAGGTCGGGGGCGCGTGATGGTTAACTCCTACCAACCTCCCCCTAGGAGTATGCGTGTAGTAATTTGTTTCAAGGGCTTTTAAATTTTTGCAATAAGTATGTGAGTTCTTTATGACTAATGTTGAGTCCATGGATTATACGCATTTTCACCTTTCCATCATTGCTAGCCTCTTCGGTATCGTGCATTGCCCTTTCTCACCTCGAGAGTCGGTGCAAACTTCGTCGGTGCATCCAAACCCCGTGATACGATACGCTCTATCGCACATAAGCCTCATTATATCTTCCTCAAAACAACCACCATACCTACCTATCATGGCATTTCCATAGCCATTCCGAGATATATTGCCATGCAATTTCCATCATCATCATATACATGACTTGAGCATTCATTGTCATATTGCTTTGCATGATCGTAAGATAGCTAGCATGATGTTTTCATGGCTTGTCCGTTTTTTGATATCATTGCTACGCTAGATCATTGCACATCCCGGTACACCACCGGAAACATTCATATAGAGTCATATCTTTGTTCTAGTATCGAGTTGTAATATTGGGTTGTAAGTAAATAAAAGTGTGATGACCATCATTATAGAGCATTGCCCCATAAAAAAGGGGGGGCCAAAGAAGCCCACCGAAAAAAAGAAAAAAAGGGGGCAATGTTACTATCTCTTTTTCCACACTTGTGCTTCAAAGTAGCACCATGTTCTTCATGTAGTGAGTCTCATATCTTGTGCTTCAAAGTAGCACCATGTTCTTCACATAGATTGTCTCCTATGTTGTCACTTTCATATACTAGTGGGAGTTTTCATTATAGAACTTGGCTTGTATATTCCAACGATAGGCTTCCTCAAATGCCCTAGGTCTTTATGAGCAAGCAAGTTGGATGCACAACCACTTAGTTTCTTTTGTTGAGCTTTCATACACTTATAGCTCTTAGTGCATTCGTTGCATGGTAATCCCTACTCCTCACATTGACATCAATTGATGGGCATCTCCATAGCCCATTGATTAGCCGCGTCGATGTGAGACTTTCTCCTTTTTTGTCTTCTCCACATAACCTCCATCATCATATTCTATTCCACCCATAGTGCTATATCCATGGCTCACGCTCATGTATTGCATGAAGGTTGAAAAAGTTTGAGAATACTAAAGTATGAAACAATTGCTTGGCTGACACCGGGATAGGCATGAGGGGTACCTTGTGTTAAGAAAAGGGAGCATACAAGACTATATGATTTTGTAGGGATAACTTTCTGAAGCATTGATGTTTTGAAAGACATGATTGTTTGTTGGGATGCCCTAAGTATTATTGTTTTTATGTCAAATGATAGATTATTGCTTTGAATCACTCATGTCTTAATATTCATGCCATGATTAGACATATGATCAAGATTATGCTAGGTAGCATTCCACATCAAAATTATCTTTTTTATCATTTACCTACTCGAGGACGAGCAGGAATTAAGCTTGGGGATGCTGATACGTCTCCGTCTATCTATAATTTTTGATTGTTCCATGCTAATATTCTACAACTTCCATATACTTTTTGGCAACTTTTTATACTATTTTTTGGGACTAACATATTGATCCAGTGCCCAGTGCCAGTTCCTGTCTGTTGTATGTTTTTTGTTTCGCAAAAACCCAATACCAAACGGAGTCCAAACGGGATAAAAATGGACGGAGATTCTTTTTGGAATATTTATGATTTTTGGGAAGTTGAAATCAACGCGAAACGGTGTCCGGGGTGGTCACGAGGTAGGGGGGCATGCCCTGCCCCCTAGGCGCGCCCCTGACCCTCGTGGACCACCCATAAGGTGGTTGACGCTCTTCTTTTGGTGCAAGAAAGCTAATTTTATGACAAAGATCTGGGCGAAAGATTCACCCCAATCGGAGTTACGGATCTCCATATATAAAGGAAACGGTGAAGGGGTAGAATCTGGGAACGCAGAAACAGAGAGATAGATCCAATCTCGGAGGGGCTCTCGCCCCTCCCAAGCCATGGGAGCCAAGGACCAGAGGGGAAACCCTTCTCCCATCTAGGGAGAAGGTCAAGGAAGAAGAAGAAGAAGAAGGGGGGCCCTCTCCCCCTTGCTTCCGGTGGCGCCGGAGCGCTGCCGGGGGCCATCATCATCACCGCGATCTTCACCAACACCGCCGTCATCTTCACCAACATCTCCATCACCTTCCCCCTTCTATATCCAGCGGTCCACTCTCCCGCAACCCGCTGTACCCTCTACTTGAACATGGTGCTTTATGCTTCATATTATTTTCCCATGATGTGTTGCCATCCTATGATGTCTGAGTAGATTTTCGTTGTCCTATCGGTGATTGATGAATTGCTATGATTGGTTTGAGCTGCATGTTTTATTATTGGTGCTGTCCTATTGTGCCCTCCGTGTCGCGCAAGCGTGAGGGATCCCCGCTGTAGGGTGTTGCAATGCGTTCATGATTCGCTTATAGTGGGTTGCGTGAGTGACTGAAACACAAACCCGAGTAAGTAGATTGTTGCGTATGGGATAAAGGGGACTTGATGCTTTAATGCTATGGTTGGGTTTTACCTTAATGATCTTTAGTAGTTGCGGATGCTTGCTAAAGTTCCAATCATAAGTGCATATGATCCAAGAAGAGAAAGTATGTTAGCTTATGCCTCTCCCTCAAATAGAATTGCAATAGTGATTACCGGTCTAGTAACATAGTCAATTGCCTAGGGACAATTCCACAACTCCTACCACCACTTTTCCACACTCGCTATATTTACTCTTTATTGCTTATTTATCTAAGCAGCCCCTAGTTTTTATTCTCGTGCTCTTTATTACCTTGCTAACCTATCCAAAAACACCTACAAAGTACTTATAGTTTCATACTTGTTCTAGGCAAAGCGAACGTCAAGCGTGCGTACAGTTGTATCGGTGGTTGATAGAACTTGAGGGAATATTTGTTCTACCTTTAGCTCCTCGTTGGGTTCGACACTCTTACTTATCGAAAACTGTTGTGATCCCCTATACTTGTGGGTTATCACCTGCATGTCAAGAGAAATAGGTTAGTGGGGATGATCTATTTAGGGTATTATAGATTTCATGTTTAACATAAGGAACTATAACAAGTTCATCTCCATAAGCATAATTCATATTGGCATCTTGGCCATAAGCATAGCAAGCATCAAGTTCATCAACAAGGGATATTTCAAAAGAATCAATGGGATCATCACAATCATCATAGCAATCATCCTTCGGTAAGCACGAAGGGGAATTAAACAATGTATGAGTTGAAGAGTTACTCTCATTAGAAGGTGGGCACGGGTAGCTAATCCGCCCGTCCTTCTTTTGTTCTTCGCTCTCCTCATCATCTTTTTCATCCAATGAGCCCACAGTTTCATCAATTCCTTCTTCCATAGACTCCTGCAAAATATTAGTCTCTTCTTGGACAGCGGAGACTCTCCCAATAAAATCATCAATATCGGAATTGAATTCATAATTCTCATAGCAATATTTAAGTATAGCAAAAAAAAATCAGGTCTGTAAACAACATCATCAAGATTTTCACACTCTTTAAACAAAGATTCAATTTCATAAGCACCCATAAAAGCAACGAATTCTGTCGGATTTCGGGTTTCGGCAAAACCCTTGAGGTTCGAACACTGGGGTGCGCACGAAGATTCCCCCCTACCGAATCTCGCTCTCAGCCTCGCCGCGATCCCTAAACTTAGCTCGATGAACTCACAACACAAGAGACACAAGGTTTATACAACTTTGGGCCATCGTTGTTGTGTAATACCCTACTCCTGTGTGGTGGTGGTGGATTGCCTCGTGGGCTGATGATGAACAGTACAAGGGAAGAACATCCTCCTGAGGAGAGGTGTTCTTGTGCTTGGTGGGTTGCTCTACTTGTTTTGGTTTCTTCGTCTCTTCCTACTGTGGTGGCTAGTCCTATTTATAGAGGCCTTGGTCCTCTCCCCAAATATTGAGCGGGAAGGGATCCAACAACGGCCAATTTGAAGGGGGACAGCTAGTACAAGCTATCCTGACTAAAGGTGGTCTTCGCTTGTCAAAGGCGCTGGTGGTGACGCTGTCTTGGGCTCTACGATGACCTCCATCCTGTCGTCCTGCTGGTCTTGGTCTTGTCGCACCGATACGGAAACCTTTGCCTGATGCCTGGGTACTCCGTGCCTGCGCTTGCCCCCTTAGCACCAAACAGGAAACGAGGACACTGCACGCGTTGGCGCCCGCCTGGCCTTGGTCGTCATGGCTTGCATCACAGGAACCTCACGAGGTACCCCTTGCCTTGATCTCTCCGCCTCCCTCGCGAGCCTGCCTTGTGAGGCCGCTTCTGAGGAGGCCTTGTGTCGTCCGCCCCGCGGGGCTTGGCCCCTCGCGAGGGTCTTGAGTGTTGGTTGATGAAGACGGGCCATACTGGGCCACTGGTGGAGCCACGTCGTGGGCCGCAGGCAGGCAAGTCTGGGGACCCCCATTCCCAGAACGCCGACAGTAGCCCCCGGGACCAAGGCACGCTCGGACTTGGCTTAGCGGCGAAGCCAAAGGGCGAGTGCGGAGCGCCGCGGGCCCCAATAGCCTGCGACCTTGGTCGACGCGTGGCAAGTGATTGGACGTGGGCGTCTCCGCTTCCCCATGCTGCCTCGGCAACTGCCCGACTTGACGAGTCCCTGCTGCATGCAAAAAGGGTTATCATTACCTGTGATGTATTTCGTTGATGTTATCCTTATCATGAAATCGTGCGAGTGTTTGTCCTGTCCCAGCTCGGTTCCCCCTTTCTAACCTCGCGACGACTTGGTGCTCTACGCTGACAGGTCCCGGTCCCCAGGCAGGCTGCAGCCGTCGCTGGTATGCCAGGTCGCGATGTCGTGGTCAAGGCCAGGAGGTGAGCGGCCCGAGGTCCAGTAAGAGCCCCTGAGGCGCGATGCTCAGGAGGTCCCTTTAGCATGCAAGCAGCCACCGAGAGGTGAGAAAGGAAGGCAACATTGCCGCCACAAGGCCGCATCAAGTGAGAATTTCGCGTCGTAACGATTAGTTGTTCCAAGCGTGAGACTTATCTCGGTAATCTGGAGTGGTTCCCTTGCGTTGCGCCAGACTTGTGCGTCGGCAGCCGTGGTGCAGCTAGGTTAGGCCCGTGTGAGCCTCCCCTTTCTTCCTTGCACTCTCCTTCGTGCTCTACATCCTCAGGTCCCGGCCCTCGAGCGAGCTCAGCCGCCGCTGGTATGCCCGGGCGTGATGCCGTGGTCAAGGCCAGGGGTGAGGGATGGAGAGCCGGTAAGATCTCCTGAGTCGTGATGCTCAGGAGCCCCCTTTTAACGCGCAAGCCGATCGCATGGGAAAGAGAGGGAGCTCATGGTGCCGCCCGCTGTAGACCTCAGGAGGTTCCTGCAAATCAGCACGAGAGAGGCACGGGTTGCCATTATGATTGCCGGCCGGTCATTGGTTGCTCCGAGAGAAGGGTGAGGGCACTGAGGGCCTGGTGAGGTGACACACGCGGGGCATGCCGCGGGCCAGAGCTCGACCGCTCAGATTTGTCGGCTTTGCAGGGACGGACCCGTGCGCAAGCGTCGTGCCAGCGTGAGCGGCTCCCGTGGTAGGTGGCAATCGAACAGGTGGTAATCACAGATAGATTAGGCATGAAAGGCAAATCAGCTTAAGAAAATGCAGGATGGATACAATGCCACTGGGTCAGACCCAAGCGGCTTGGGGATGATGCAGCCCGAGGGGCGCCCCCAGCAAGGTAAGCTAAAGACATAAAACGAGATACATGCCGCAGGGACGGACCCACGCGGCCTGGGAATGATGCAGCCCTGAGGGCGCTCCCAGCTAAAATGAACTTGGGAGATGTCACCTGGTTCCGTTGTAGAGGGGGTGTTGGGGCAGCTGAAGATGCACGGTGAAGAGGCCAAGCCTCACGAGCCACCGGGGCCCTGAGCCTCAGGAGGCTCCGGGGGCCAGGTGGTTCCTTGAGGACTTTCTCCATCTCTACTAGGATCGCGTGGTGCCTGGCCTCTTGAGCTGCCAGAATGCTCTGCAGGTGACGCTGGTAGGTGGCAGCCGCGTTCGGCAGGTCGAAAGGCATGCGAACGTAGCTGTGCGGCGGACCCTCGCAACGTCCCACGCGCGAAGGCCAGAAGCGCTCATGAGATACGGCTCGATTGAGCCCTGGGATGTCAATGCAAATGCGCATCCCACCATCCTCGCCTGGATGGGGAGTCACGCCAGGCGAGCGGCGGTTGCTACGCATGGCCCTCGCCTCCTGAAGCTCCTGAGTAGTCTTGGTAATGAACTCTTGAACATTGGGCTTTCCACGCGCCCGTGCCTTCCTGAGGGAAGCGTGCCGCGAAGCACGCCTCCAAGTGGTGCCCGAGTGCCTCCCTCGTGATGTTGGCGAGGTCTGAGGCCCTCTAAAAGAGATCCCCCGAGCCCTGCCCGAGGAGGGCGTCGAGCGCGCCTTCCTATGCGATGGAAGGAGGCGCCCCAAGCGCGGGCGCTGATCCTGACACGGCACCACCCGAGATGCCGACCTCCCGAGGCCTTGTGCGGAGCGGTTGCTTCTTATTCTTGGGGATGGCCTCAGGAGGGTTCTCGCACTTGTTGTCTGGGTCCTCAATTGTTGTAGCTTGGAAGGCACGCTCGAGGGAGCACACCACATCTCTCTCTTCGCAGGGGACCATGATGATTCCGCCGCTTCCTGGCATCTTGAGGACGTTGTAGCCGTGGTGGGTCACTGCCATGAACTTGGCCAGGGCTAGATACCCGAGGATGGCATTGTACGGTAGGTGGATGTGGGCGACATTGAAGTCGATGAGCTCGGTGCGGTAGTTGTCGCACTGTCCGAAGGTGACAGGGAGGCGGGCCTGCCCTATCGGGGTGGTGGAACCGTCGGTAACTCCTGAGAAAGGCTTGGTAGGCTGAAGCTGATCGTATGGCACTTGAAGGTTGTCGAACATCTCAACAGACAGGACGTTAAGCCATGCGCCGCCATCGACGAGGGTCTTGGTGACTAGCACATTGCTGATGACGGGTGAGCAGAGCATCGGGAGAACGCCAGCAGTAGCCGCGCACTTGAGTTGATCTGCCGAGCTGAAGGTGATGGCGCACTTGGACCACCTGAGCAGGCGCGTGGCCTCGAGCCTGGGGAGGACTATGTTCACCTCGCGAGCAAACTGCTTGAAGATGCGCTGGGAGGCTGGAGCCTGAGCTCCGCCCAAGATGCAAGCGATAGCATGTGGCTCCTGGAAGCCCCTAGCCCCCTCGTCCTGATGATGGTCGTCATTCCTTCTTGGCGATGGCGGCAGAGGAGGAAGGCCTGCGTTCCCCTGGGGGCAGTCCTTGCGAGGCTGATCCCTCCAGGCGCCCTCGCGAGGCTGGTCCCTCTAGGCGCCCTCGCGAGGCTGATACTGCCAGCGATCCTCACGAGGTCGGTCACGCCACTCTTGGCGAGGGCCACAGTCGTCCCATCATCCTCCGCCATGTCCTCCTCCTCAGCCGTAGCCCCGATCGTTATGCTCAGGGCGTCGACCAAAGCGTCCTTCTTGAACGGCCCTGAGCTCCTGGCAATCGTTGGTGTTGTGGGTGTGAAGGTTGTGGTAGGCGCAGAATGGTCGGCTGCCCTTGGACGACTCCGGCTGGTCCCTGCCGTGCTTCGTGTCTGGTTTCGTCGCGAGTACGGATACTCCCTTGCGCTTCACGTCCTTGGCCTTGGTCTTCTTTTCTTCCGGGTCGGTAGTTGGGAGCTCGAGGAGGGAGAGGCGTCCCTCCTCAGCTCTTGCACACTTGGTCGCCAGGTTGAACAGCTCCAGGGATGTGCACAACTCCTCGTGGATGGCAAGCTCCTCCTTCATTTTGATGTCACAGACGCCATCAGAGAACGTTGTGATGATGGCCTCGTCCGTCACCTTGGGGATCTTGAGGCGGATGCTGTTGAAGCATTGGATGTATTTCTGCAGGATCTCCCCAGGCTGTTGCTTGATGCACCGCGAGTGCCCTAGAAGTTGGCGATGAAGCGGCTGCGCATTTCGTCCCAGGAGGAGATCGAGGTGGGAGGCAGGTTCAAGAGCCATGAGCGGGCGCCGTCCTTGAGCGCCATGGGAAACCAATTCGCCATGACTTTCTCATCGCCGTTGGCCGCCTCGATGCTCAGCTCATAGAGCTGCAAGAACTCCGCGGGGCCGGGGGTGCCATCGTAGCGAGGAGGCAAGTCCGGCTTGAACTTGTCGGGCCAGACAACGCTACAAAGCTCGGGGGTGAAGGCGCAGCAACTTGCAGTGATCACCGGGGCCCTTTGCTGACGCGGCCCCCACGGAAGGAGTGGTGTGCGGCAGCAGGAAGGGTGGGTGCCGGCTTGGGAGTGAGGCGTGGCGGAGAGGAGGGAGTGGCCAGGGGAAGGGGGAGGAAAGCTAGGCAGGGGCGTTCTCGCAGGGAAAAAAGAAAAAGAGGCCGATGGGCCGGGCTGGAGCCAACGTGTCATGCGCTTGACTGGCTGGTCCTACCAAGAGTAACTGAAGTCGGCGTGTGCAGTAACTGAAGCCAACATGTTTGTTCTTTGGTACGATGGGTCCCGCTTGTAAGCCTCTAATTAAACGCTGACGGGGCAGTGCTGCTGATGTGGATGGCCTGCATGTCAAGAGAAATAGGTTAGTGGGGATGAACTATTTAAGTATTATAGATTTCATGTTTAACATAAGAAACCATAGCAAATTCATCTCCAAAAGCATAATTCATATTGGCATCTTGGCCATGAGCATAGCAAGCATCAAGTTCATCAAAAATGGACATTTCAAAAGAATCAACGGGATCATCACAATCATCATAGCAATCATCCTTCAGTAAGCACGAAGGGGAATTAAACAATGTATGAGTTGAAGAGTTACTCTCATTAGAAGGTGGGCACGGGTAGCTAATCCGCCCTTCCTCCTTTTGTTCTTCTCTCTCCTCATCATCTTTTTCATCCAATGAGCCCACAGTTTCATCAATTCCTTCTTCCATAGACTCCTGTAAAATATTAGTCTCTTATTGGACAGCGGAGACTCTCTCAATAAAAGCATCAATATCGGAATTGAATTCATAATTCTCATAGCAATATTTAAGTATAGCAAAAAAAATCAGGTCTATAAACAGCAACATCAAGATTTTCACACTCTTTAAACAAATATTTCAATTTCATAAGCACCCATAAAAGCAACGAATTCTGTCGGATTTCGGGTTCTGGCAAAACCCTTGAGGTTCGAACACTGGGGTGCGCACGAAGATTTCCCCTACCGAATCTTGCTCTCAGCCTCACCGCGATCCCTAAACTTAGCTCGATGAACTCACAACACAAGAGACACAAGGTTTATACCGGTTCGGGCCACCGTTGTGGTGTAATACCCTACTCCTGTGTGGTGGTGGTGGATTGCATCGTGGGCTGATGATGAAGAGTACAAGGGAAGAACATCCTCCTTAGGAGAGGTGTTCTTGTGCTTGGTGGGTTGCTCTACTTGTTCTGGTTTCTTCGTCTCTTCCTACTGTGGTGGCTAGTCCTATTTATAGCCCTGGTCCTCTCCCCAAATATTGAGCGGGAAGGGATCCAACAACGGCCAATTTGAAGAGGTGCAACTAGTACAAGCTATCTTGACTAAAGGTGGTCTTCGCCTGTCAAAGGCGCTGGTGGTGACGCCGTCTTGTGCTCCATGATGACCTCCGTCCTGCCGTCCCGCTGGTCTTGGTCTTGTTGCATCGACATGAAAACCTTTGCCTGATGCCTCGGTACTCCGCGCCTGCGCTTGCCCCCTTAGCACCAAAGAGGAAACGAGGACACTGCACGCGATGGCACCCGCCTAGCCTTGGTCGTCATGGCTTGCATCACGGGAACCTCACGAGGTACCCCTTGCCTTGATCTCTCCGCCTCCCTCGCGAGCCTGCCTAGTGAGGCCGCTTTTGAGGAGGCCTTGTGTCGTCCGCCCCGCGAGGCTTGGACCCTCGTGAGGGTCTTGAGTGTTGGTTGACGAAGACGGGTCATACTGGGCCACTGGTGCAGCCACGCCATGGGCCGCAGGCAAGCAAGTCTGGGGACCCCCGTTCCCGGAACACCGACAAATTCTTTTATTTGTTCCACAACATAGTAATCATATATAACATTATCATAAGAAGCTAAGGTTTCATTATCATTAAATTTGCATGAAAAGGAAAGGTGTGGAGCCTTCATCCTAGAGCAACAAGTATAATCATATCTCAAGCATAGTTTCCGAGCATACCAATGCAACATATGAATTTGATCCCATAATAGTTTCCCTTTTTGAGTCAAGCAATAATCCCTAAAGTATTCACGTTGATCCAACGTGTCTCCCATTACATAATTGAATGGGGTTTTCTCAGGATTATTAAAGTAGTACATAATATTTTTCACATAACCAGCACCGAGGGTTTTAGGAGGTTCCTCATCTCTATGAGTAGCAAGTACACCTAATTTTTGTGGTATTTCGTGTTCCATATCCATAACTAAAGATAGAGAACAACTTAGAACAACAAATAAAATCTACTTAGTGATAAAGCAAACAAGCACACACGAGAATATTCACCCCACGCTATAACTCCCCGGCAACGGCACCAGAAAAAGGTCTTGATAACCCACAAGTATAGGGGATCAATTGTAGCCTCTTTCAGTAAGTAAGAGTGTCAAACCCAATGAGGACCTAAAGGTAGAACAAATATTCCCTTAAGTTCTATCGACCGTCGATACAACTCTACGCACGCTTAAAATTCGCTTTACCTAGAACAAGTATGAAACTAGAAGTACTTTGTAGTTGTAACGGGATAGGTTTGCAAGAATATAAAGAGCACGTAAATATAAACTAGGGGTTGTTTAGATAAAGAAGCAATAAAATTAATATAGCGAGTGTGGAAAAGTGGTGGTAAGAGTTGCGGAATTGTCTCTAAGCAATTGACTACTTTACTAAACTGATAGCAAGTTTTATGTGGGAGAGGCCACTGCTAGCATGTCATCCATGACCTGGAATTCTATGCACTTATGATTGGGACTATTAGCGAGCATCCGCAACTACTAATGTTCATTAAGGTAAAATCCAACCATAGCATTAAGATATATTGGTCCCCCTTCAATCCTGTATGCATCAATTTCTATGCTAGGTTGAAGTTTCTGCCACTCTTGCCCTCTAGTACATAATCCTATTAACATACAACCAACCCTATGGTGTGATCCACTCGCGCGCTCATATGATGGGCACCAAAGGACAGCAACATAACCACAAGCAAATTAAACCAATCATAGCAATTCACCAATTACTGATAGGACAACAAAAATCTACTCAGACATCATAGGATGGCAACACATCATTGGATAATGATATGAAGCATAAAGCACCATGTTCAAGTAGAGGGTACAACGGGTTGCGGGAGAGTGGACCGCTGAATATAGATGGGGGAAGGTGATGACGATGTTGGGGAAGATGACGTAGGTGTTGGTGTAGATCGCGGTAATGATGATGGCCCCGACGGTGTTCTGGCACCACCGGGAGAGAGGGGGAGAGAGAGAGCCCCCCTTCTTCTTCTTCGTCCTTGACCTTCTCCCTAGATGGGAGAAGGGTTTCTCCTCTGGTCCATGGTCTCCATGGCGTGGGAGGGGCGAGAGCCCCTCCGAGATTGGATCCGTCTCTCTGTCTCTCTCTGCTTCTGCGATCCAGATTCTGGCCTTTCACCGTTTCTTATATTCCCGGAGATCCGTAATTTCGATTGGGCTGAAATTTTAATATGATTTCTATCCGGATATTAGCTTTTTTGCGGCAAAAGAAGGGCTCCAACCGCCTTACGGGGTGGCCACGAGGGCCCAGGGCGCGCCTGACCCCCTAGGGCACGCCCCCTGCCTCGTGGCCCCCTCGGGCATCGTCTCGCGTTGATTCTTCCTCCCCCAAATCATAAATATTCCAAAAAAATCCCCATAAGTTTTTATCCCGTTTGTACTCCGTTTGATATGGGTTTTCTGCGAAACAAAAAACATGCAACAAACAGGAACTGGCACTGGGCACTGGATCAATATGTTAGTCCCAAAAATAGTATAAAAAGTTGCCAAAAGTATATGAAAGTTGTATAATATTGACATGGAACAATAAAAAATTATATATACGATGAAGATGTATCAGCCGGTCACCGTCACATGTCGTTCGAGCAAAGTTCGAGCTCATGCGTTCTTCGGATTCCCTCCAACATGCTCGGATTGGTTGGTTGGACCGACACCGTACCCTGCGTATCTCGTCCTTAATTACCTGGCTTTCATGGTGCTTGTCTGTATTGAGAGGGAGGCACCACATCTAAATTGTACATTATTCGATACTGATTTATAGATTGAGTTTGTTATGTGATGGAAACTAGTGCAAGCTTACTTTCTAACTCGTTCTTTCTAATATTGTCGTTAACCTTCTCCGACTGCTATGCAATTTTGGCATAGCGGAGGGTAGCGTTCTCGAATGTAACTAAACTGCCAACAAAAATTGCATCACATATTCACATCACTATGTAGCTATAGGGGGGGCTTGTCGTAAAATGCTATAGCCAGTTTTTCTCTTTTGATTGATGCATCAACCTATTCTACATTATCAGGACTGAGGATTCAGATAAAATAAAAGGACTGAGGATTGATATTTTTCTCGTATCTTTTCTTGCGCCTTTCCTCTTTTTTTCTTCTTCTCCCGTGTCAGCCTTTTCTTTTCGCTTCGTCCTCGTCGTCGTCCTCCTCTTCCACTTCCCCTAATCTCCGACAGTTTCCAATTTCTCATCTCCCAACCCCAAACCCCAACCCCAACCAGAGACCGAAAAGAGTCGCACGCGACTTCGGGAGAGGGGGGAGAAGCAGCAGACGAAAGCGAGAGACCTCCTCCTTCCCCAGCCCCAGCCCCGCTCCAAACCCTAACCCTTCCTCAGATCTCGCGCCCGTCTGCCGCCCCGCCCCGCCTCGATGTGACCCGGCCCCTAGGGTTTGTGCCGGTGCGGTGTGGTGGTGGGTCCCGGTTTCTGGGCGGATTTCGAACCCGAGGAGTTGGAGCTGGCGGCGCGCGCGCACATGAAGGACCCGGCGCACCGCACGAAGGTGGTGCTCAGGCGGCTGCCGCCGGCGATTGCGCAGCAGGCCGTCGTGGACCAGGTTGACGCCCGCTTCGCTGGGCGGTATGACTGGACCTGCTTCCGCCCCGGTAATGCCAGGTCAGCGTTTTCTCTCCCTCGCTCCCCGAGTCCCCTGGGCGTGCGTTGGCCTTCCTGCGTTGTTCGGTCCTCTTTAGGTCTGGATTGGGGTCGTGGCTGTTTAACCTAGTAATCATGTGCTAGGCGACTGGCAGTTTCCGTTTAGATTTAGTGTGCTGTTTAAGTGATTTAGTGTTTTTTTTGTTATTAGCATGCATGTTCCATCTGTGTAATTGATATGCTTAGCTTAAATAGAACTGTTGGGCAATCTAGTGCATCATGTTATTCCTAGTTGTAGACTTGTAGTTGGCGTATCTGCGAGGTTCAGTGCTCTTTAGTTCTGGATCGGGGCCTTGTCTAGGAATTATGCGACCAGCAGTTTCTGGTTTTTCCCCATAGATTTCGTGTGCTTTTATAAGTGATGTAGTTTGTTTTGTTATTAGCAATCAGCATGTTCATTTGCGTAATTGAGACGTTAAGCTTAAAATTGTTGCTGCTATCTAGTGCAGCACATTATCCCTAGCTGTGGACTTGTAGTTTACAATGCGGTGCCACTTGCTGTTTCCAGTTATAGCCATCTTACGTTCAACCAGAATGAACTGTTGGGTGTTAAATCGTAGTTATGATCTGTGCTTGTAATTTTGTTTTCGACTACAAATTTGTCAGTGATTGTACCTTAAGTATTAGTGAAGAATAGAGGTTGCCTTATTTGTTATGCAACTATCTATGCTTTCTACCTGCTAATTCCATTTCTTTAGTTTGTCGCTGGCCTCACTGGTTTTTTATGGCAACTGAAAATGTAAAATGTTCATTTTTTGCTTTCTCTTATTTTGGATACAAGAGCCAGAATTCACTTATAGTGTGCTTGTTATAGAGCAATTTCTTAAAAGAAACAGAAACACTTGAAGTCGAAACTACCTTGTAGCATTCAGCCTTTTTATTTACCAGTCCTGTGTATGGTGATTTGCGTAGTACTCCCTCCATTCCTAAATACTTGTCTTTCTAGAGATTTCAACAAGTGACTACATACGACGCAAAATGAGTGAATCTACACTTTAAAATATGTCTACATTCATCCGTATGTTGAGTCCATTTGAAATGTCTAGAAAGACAAGTATTTGGGAACGGAGGGAGTAGTTTCTTCCTTAATTTTTGATGTCTTTGAGTTGCTTTTACTCAAAGTATAAGGCTTCCTTATTGGAACCTAGCAGTGGGAAGTAAACAATAGTATGTTCCTTGTTTCCCACCCTCTTTTGTCCAATTGTAACAAAGTTTATCTATCCAGCCGATTTTACCTTAACTTCAAGAGCCCAGAAGTTGTTGATACAATAGCGACTTAATTATTTGCCACCATATCTTTTCCAGTTGGTTAACTGAATTTTTGTTTCCAGCCAAAAGAATCATAGATATTCTCGTCTCTACCTTAACTTCAAGAGCCCAGAAGATGTTGTTGAGTTTGCTGAGTTCTTCAATGGGCATGTATTTGTGAATGAAAAGGGTAAGTCCTTCATTTCTTAACCAATATGCTCTTTTTGTTTCTTTTCTCATGTGCAATCAACAGTATGCGGAACTCATATTCAGATTACGTCCACTTATCGCTGTCCACGCTAGAGATATAAGTTCATTAGTGAGGCACTCTTTGCATTCTTCAGTTTCTATTATTTGTTGCATCAGTATAGCACTGTACATGATGTGATTTTTGCAATAGCCATATTATTTTCTACAAGATTTCAAATTGACATAAAATGTTAATGCTTAGCAGTCACATAGCCATTGAACGGAAGATGGGTCATCTTGATTAGGGCTGGCTAGCAAATAAATACTGCCATATTTGCGTTCATCCTTCTTAGATGATCAATGCCTGAGGTTATCCAGAAAATTAAACTAGCCATCAGTTTCCTCTTTTATAGCCTGCCCAATAGTTTGGTCAGGTGTCAGACATAATGAATGAACACAATCACCACCTATGTTGTATTGTTGACTTGTGGGGTTAGTTAATCAATATATCCTGTTAGGAACTGAAATTGTTAGCTTGTCGTAATTCTTTAATCAATTTGCGAAGTTCTTTTTTTCCTAAAACTCGAGTATATGTTTGGTTATGCATCTATGCATGTTTTAATTTGTATGTCATGCATGTTGTCCATGGTTCCCTGCCAGGTGCTCAATTTAAAGCTCTTGTGGAATATGCACCATCACAACAGGTTCCGAAGTCAAATATCAAGAAAGATGCTCGTCAAGGAACTATAACAAAAGGTCTTAAACAAGCATTTTTGTTGTCCAATATGTACCGTACTTCCATATTTCTCGTTTTTTCAAACTTAGTTATTTCTGTTGTCGAATATTCAGATCCAGAATACTTGGAGTTTCTTGAGCTTATATCAAAGCCTACTGAGCATTTGCCAAGTGCTGAAATTCAGCTTGAAAGGAAAGAAGCTGAAAGAGCAGGTAAAACATCTCGTAACTTTCTATTGGTAGTAAAGCATTATTTCGTAATTAATTTATGTATTCAAAGATGCTAAGCATAAAAGAAGGTCATATCTTTACTTGGTTACTATTGCAGCTGCTGGAAAGGAGCCCCCTGTTGTGACACCTCTTATGGTTTATGTTCGTCAGCAAAGGGCGGCTAAGAGTATGGCTCAGGTATATTGGTTGAATTGATTATACTCTCAAGTTTTATTATCGTTTATCAACTGTCAGGTGTGTACTAACTAGCATTTCACACGCTGCAGAGGTCTGTAAGTAGTAGACTAAGCAGAAAAGTTGCAGGTGTGGTAACTAGTAGTTCTAGTCCATCTAAAAGGTCTTCTGAAAGGCGCAGGGCCTCCACTTCAACGGTAATATGCTTGGTCGAGAATTGTCACATGAAATGGATCTTATCCTTCCATACATATGTTTTGAGTAGGCCTACTCATTAATTTTGTACTTGAAATAGTAACATGTAATAACAAGTCTGTTCCAAGCATGTATATGGTGACACGAACCTTTTTTTATTGGCCATTTTTGGATTATAACATGTGGTAGCAGGTGGGGCTCAAATGCCAGCACATTACCATGTCATGTTTTTACAGAAGTAGGTGTTGAGTAGTGTACGAGGGCAGGCCTGGCGCAGTGGTGAAGTCCTCCCCACTTGTGCCAAGAGGTCCTGGGTTCGAACCAGCCTCTCTGCATTGCACTTTGCAGGGGTAAGACTAGGTTCCTATAATCCCTCCCCAGACCCCACCTTGTGTGGGAGCTTCTATGCACTGGGTCTGTCCTTTAGGTGTTGAGTAGTGTACCTCTATGCCTAGACAAGTACTCCTTCGGTCCTTTTTAGTCTGCATATAACTTTGTCCGGAGTCAAAGTATCTCTACTTTGACCAAACTTATAGGAAAAAGTATCAACATTCACAATGCCAAATCAATATTGTTAGAGTCGTTATGAAATGTAGTTTCATAGTATATATATATTTGGTATTGTAGATGTTGATATTTTTTAATATAAATTTGTTCAAACTTTGCAATGTTTGACTTGACACAAATCTAATACGCGGAGTAAAAAGGACCGGAGTGAGTAGGTATAGATTAGTTCTTTACTATATGTTTTCATTTTATATCCCTACAAAATATTCTCAACGGTTCTGCTGTTCTATTTGTATTTTGATCTGAAATAGTGAAATAAGATGTTTCTTTTGTTTCCTTTTATGTTTGTATCATAAACTTATCACTATGGATCAGATGCTCTGTATATTTCCTATGTTTTTTTTATGTTAGCATGTTAATCCTCATGATTACTGTCAGCCTGTCGTTTCCTCTATGCATGTTTTGCCCCAGTATCTATGGATCATATGCTCATATATGTTTTATACATTCCAACCACTTCAGAATTGTTCTTTTTTGGGTTATGGTTGTGGAGTTCTCATAATTTCTTTTGAACATATGCAAGTGTGTATTCAGTTGTATTTGGTTGAAGCATATAGACACTGTAATGCTCGGCGCTTCATATTGGTTATCTTGAGTGTTGCACTATTTATTTTGTGGTGTTCTATAAAAAGTAGTATTACCTCCGTCCCAAAAAGCTTGTCTTAGATTTTTCTAGATACGGATGTATCGAACACTAAAACGTGTCTAGATAGATCCGTAACTAGATAAATCTAGGACACGTAATTCAGGATGGGGGGAGTACTTCTTTCCTTGAGGCTTTTTCATGGTGTTCCATGTCTTTTCTCTCTGAGAATGGTTACCTGTCAAAACTAAGTAAACAACAATTGGTACTTTCTGTTTATTATTCGCAATGAATTATGAACTGAAGTTACTAATATGCTCTGTTCTGTGATATCCAGCAGTATGTTGTGCGAGACAATGCTAAGGAGAAGCCGACTTACATCTTAGCGCCAAAGAGAGATGATCATACACACAGAGAGAAAATCATTGCTGGAACTTCAGGTGGTACTACATTGAAGAAATTGTTTATTGTTATTAGCTTGTTGTTATAACTGTTGTCAATACTCAACAGTACTTTGGGTGTCATAGATTATTACTAAGTGTGGTCTTTCTGGTATGACCCTTGACTATGTGTTGTTGGAATGTTGTATCAACTAATAGACAGACTAGGGTCTTTGAGCCCCATTGTCAACTTGAGCTTAATCCGTTACATGGGAATGGGACATAGTTCATGTTTGTAAGAACAGACTCATGGCTGAGTTGTTTTGCGTGTACTGCGTGGCGCGGAATCTAGCTAATATTGGAACCTTTACTATTTTAACTTCAATGTGTTAATTTGCTAGCTAATGTTTTCCGCAATGGCAAAAATAAGTTGGTTTGCGTGTACTGCGTGGCACGGAATCTAGCTAATATTGGAACCTTTACTATTTTGACTTCAATGTGTTAGCTTGCTAGCTAATGTTTTCTGCAATGGCAAAAATAAGTGTGTTTTTGAAAAGCCAATCCGAAGCACCGTCAGTGCAAAGAAACATAGATTGTGTTCCTCACTTGTTTGGTTCAAAAACTGACATGTGGCAGTAGCCCAAGTGGATGTTTTCAATTCCGACACGCAATCCGTTCATGGGAACGATGCCAGTCCTCCTTGCATGATGTCACCCACTTACCACATTTACGTTATTTGTCGTATTCGAGAATTGTGTGTTGTTTTTTCATTTATTTATTTTTAATCATGGAGCTGTATTCCCTTTACAAGGGTAACTGTTGAATTATTGTTTTGTACCACTTAAACTTTAGTTCTTTCTTGACCCTATGTGATCCACTACTTTCCATATAGTGGAATACAAATGCCTATTTCCTCTATGATTTTAATACTGTTGTTTTGTTTTGTCCCGTCTTGTAGATGCTACAAGCGGTGGGCCATCTGGATCTGCTCAGGTCATCGACGGTAAAAAGGACAAAATTGTCCTTCTGAAAGGAAGAGCGAGGGTTGATTCCAATGTAAGCAGACACATTCCCCGAGGTTTTTTTTATATCATTTAATTGGTATGGACTGTCATATTATCTGCTTTGCCACAGATATCTGATAGCTCAACCCCGCAGCAGTCTGTGCCGCCTTCGAGAAATACACCCCCATCAACTTCTAGACAAGACCAGCGAAATGAGGCCAGTGGCAGAATTATCAAGACTATACTTTCAAACAAGGAAGGACGCCATGCAATAGCATCATCTCAACATGAGCAAGAAGGTCACATAATTAGTGCCGAGAAGGATAAGAGGCCACCACGGGCTCCGAACTCGCGTTCCACTGTAAAAGATCAGACTGTTGAAAATGCTGAGAAAAACCACTATGATGACAAGCATAATCATCTGCATGGTTCTGGACCCATTGGTGAGAAGATTGAAAGACATGCCAGAAATAGAGATAGGCCTGACCGAGGTGTTTGGGCCCCTCGCCGCTATGACAAGTCTGCATCAGGAGGCGGTACGCAAGCCTCATCGTCTGAGTTCCCGCTAATGCAGTCACACTCTATGGACAATTTCTCTCAGCAAGTAGATGGTACGAGTCATTTAACAACTTTTATTGTTAATTATTCCTGATGCTTGAGTTATTACTGTATTAACATACTTGATGATGCAGGCCATGGAGAGAGAAAAATAGACACAAGGAGTCCTGGTGGCCGTGGTGGCCTTGTGGAGAATGGTTTGTTTTTATCTGGCTATAATTATTGTTAGCAATTAGCAGACAAGCAATCCAAAGTTTTTTCTATATCAGTTTCTGTACTGTGGTTCATGGTGTAATATGTTATTCAGGAAACAGGCATGCCAACCGCCGTGGTCCGCCACGTGGGTCGAAGGAGATGGAAATCCCTCCTATTACATCTGATGGAAAGCCTTCAAAGAGGGGCCCTGCTAGCTATGTGGCTCATGAGGTGTGATTAGTTTATAGCTTTTTTACTTGCCTTGGCTGACTGCATGGGGGTGATTTTTGTTAGGCATTATTACTCTAAAAGTCTAATACCATAAATGATGTGTGCAGAGACAAGTATGGGTTCAAAAGTCAAGTTCAGGATCGTGAGTTTGTCCACCAATGGTACGCTATTTTACCATATTTTATTTATTTATTCAACCTGTTTTCAGACTCTTCCTCTATAATTAATTGTGTACACCGGTCCTCATGTTTCCAGCACCATCAATTGGGCGTCTTTTGTCTTGTTTTCAGCCTTTTCTGATTTCTATCTGACACATCTAACAGAAAAAATGTACAACAACAACAACAACAACAACAACAACAAAGCCTTTAGTCCCAAACAAGTTGGGGTAGGCTAGAGGTGAAACCCATAAGATCTCGCAACCAACTCATGGCTCTGGCACATGGATAGCAAGCTTCCACGCACCCCTGTCCATAGCTAGCTCTTTGTCGATACTCCAATCCTTCAGGTCTCTCTTAACGGACTCCTCCCATGTCAAAATCGGTCGACCCCGCCCTCTCTTGACATTCTCCGCACGCTTTAGCCGTCCGCTATGCACTGGAGCTTCTGGAGGCCTGTGCTGAATATGCCCAAACCATCTCAAACGATGTTGGACAAGCTTCTCCTCAATTGGTGCTACCCCAACTCTATCTCGTATATCATCATTTCGGACTCGATCCTTCCTCGTGTGGCCACACATCCATCTCAACATACGCATCTCCGCCACGCCTAACTGTTGAACATGTCGCCTTTTAGTCGGCCAACACTCCGCGCCATACAACATTGCGGGTCGAACCGCCGTCCTGTAGAACTTGCCTTTTAGCTTTTGTGGCACTCTCTTGTCACAGAGAATGCCAGAAGCTTGGCGCCACTTCATCCATCCGGCTTTGATTCGATGGTTCACATCTTCATCAATACCCCCATCCTCCTGCAACATTGACCCCAAATACCGAAAGGTGTCCTTCCGAGGTACCACCTGGCCATCAAGGCTAACCTCCTCCTCCTCACAGCTAGTAGTACTGAAACCGCACATCATGTACTCGGTTTTAGTTCTACTAAGCCTAAACCCTTTCGATTCCAAGGTTTGTCTCCATAACTCTAACTTCCTATTTACCCCCGTCCGACTATCGTCAACTAGCACCACATCATCCGCAAAGAGCATACACCATGGGATATCTCCTTGTATACCCCTTGTGACCTCATCCATCACCAATGCAAAAACATAAGGGCTCAAAGGTGACCCTTGATGCAGTCCTATCTTAATCGGGAAGTCATCGGTGTCGACATCACTTGTTCGAACACTTGTCACAACATTATTGTACATGTCCTTGATGAGGGTAATGTACTTTGCTGGGACTTTGTGTTTCTCCAAGGCCCACCACATGACATTCCGCGGTATCTTATCATAGGCCTTCTCCAAGTCAATGAACACCATATGCAAGTCCTTCTTATGCTCCCTATATCTCTCCATAAGTTGTCGTACCAAGAAAATGGCTTCCATGGTTGACCTCCCAGGCATGAAACCAAACTGATTTTTGGTCACGCTTGTCATTCTTCTTAAGCGGTGCTCAATGACTCTCTCCCATACTTCATTGTATGGCTCATCAGCTTAATTCCACGATAATTAGTACAACTCTGAACATCCCCCTTGTTCTTGAAGATTGGTACTAATATACCCCGTCTCCATTCTTTTGGCATCTTGTTTGCCCGAAAAATGAGGTTGAAAAGCTTGGTTAGCCATACTATCGCTATGTCCCCGAGACCTTTCCACACCTCAATGGGGATACAATCAGGGCCCATCGCCTTGCCTCCTTTCATCCTTTTTAAAGCCTCCTTCACCTCAGACTCCTGGATGCGCCGCACAAAACGCATGCTGGTCTCATCAAAGGAGTCATTCAGTTCAATGGTAGAACTCTCATTCTCCCCATTGAACAGCTTGTCGAAGTACTCCCGCCATCTATGCTTAATCTCTTCGTCCTTCACCAAGAGTTGGCCTGCTCCGTCCTTGATGCATTTGACTTGGCCAATATCCCTCGTCTTCCTCTCCCGGATCTTAGCCATCTTATAGATGTCCCTTTCACCTTCCTTCGTGCCTAACCGTTGGTAGAGGTCCTCATATGCCCGACCCCTTGCTTCACCAACAACTCGCTTTGCGGCCTTCTTCGCCATCTTGTACTTCTCTATGTTGTCTGCACTCCTATCCAGGTATAGGCGTCTGAAGCAATCTTTCTTCTCTTTAAGCGCCTTCTGGACATCATCATTCCACCACTAGGTATCCTTATCTTCGCTTCTCCTTCCCATGGACACTCCAAACTCCTCCGAGGCCACCTTACGAATGCAAGTCGCCATCTTCATCCACACATTGTCCGCATCCCCTCCTTCCTCCCAAGGGCCCTCCTTAAATACCCTCTCCTTGAACACCTGAGCTACCTCCCCCTTGAGCTTCCACCACTTCGTTCTAGCGACCTTGGCACGCTTATCCCGCTGGACACGAATCCGAAAGCGGAAGTCAGCAACCACCAGCTTATGCTGGGGTACAACACTCTCCCCAGGTATCACCTTACAGTCTAGGCACGCACGCCTATCTTCTCTTCTCGAGAGGATGAAATCAATCTGGCTAGAGTGTTGGCCACTACTAAAAGTCACCAGATGTGATTCTCTCTTTCTAAAGAGGGTGTTAGCTACAATCATGTTGTAGGCTAGAGCAAAGCTTAAGACATCTTCTCCTTCTTGATTCCTGATGCCATAGCCAAAGCCCCCATGCGCCCCTTCAAAACCTGTGTTAGATGTACCCACGTGGCCATTGAGGTCTCCTCCTATGAAGAGCTTCTCACCAATCGGTACACTCCCAACCATGTCTTCCAAGCCTTCCCAGAACTCCCTCTTGGTGTTCTCATTGTGGCCTACTTGCGGGGCATATGCGCTGATAACATTGAGAACCAAGTCCTCAGCTACCAGCTTGACCAGGATAATCCGGTCCCCACGTCTCCTGACGTCTACCACTCCATACTTGAGGCTCTTGTTGATCAAGATGCCTACGCCATTTCTGTTTGCAGCCGTCCCCGTGTACCACAGCTTGAAGCCGGTATCCTCCACCTCCTTCGCCTTTTGTCCTCTCCATTTGGTTTCTTGGACGCAAAGGATATCAACACCTCTCCTCACTGCTGCATCAACTAGCTCCCGAAGCTTCCCTGTCAGAGACCCTACGTTCCAGCTACCTAAGCGAATCCTCCTAGGCTCGGCTAGCTTCCTTACCCTTCGCACTCGTCGAGTCAAATGCGAAGACCCTTGCTCATTTTCCACTACATCCGGGCGCCGATGTAGCGCGCCACTAAGGATGCGACGACCCGATCCTCGCTCACTTGCCACCATATCCGGATCAAGATACGGCGCGCCACTTGGGGGGTGACGGCCCGGCCCTTGCCCATTTTCCACCACACCCGGGTTCCGATGTGGCGCGTCGCTGAGAGGGTTACGCCCCAACGAAAATCTTTTGGGTTTCATCTCCATAAGAGTGGCTGAGTTTTTACGTTGGCTCGCCAAGCCTATCACAACCCTCCTCCTTTACCCGGGCTTGGGACCGGCTATGTCGAGACAACATAGGCGGAGTTATCTAACAGAAAAAATGTCTCGGAAAATAAAAGGAACTTGTCACCAAATAGGAAAATGTATTTTGTGCTGTTAGGTGCATGTGGTATTGGGAAGTGACAAACACTTCCTTTTGAAAGCAATACGATTTTTGTATAGATGTGCATTATGCATTAGCAAACATTTTTGCAAAATTATGATGGTTTTGAGGGACGAATGTCTTAGCAACTACTCCCTCCGTTCCTAAATATTTGTCCTTTTAGAGATTTTAAATGGACTACCACATACGTATGTAGACATATTTTAGAGTGTAGATTCACTCATTTTGCTCCGTATGTAGTCACTTGTTGAAATCTCTAAAAAAATACTTAGGAACGGAGGGAGTATATGCGTACATTTTTGTTATACAAAACAAATGGACATATTTTTGCACAAATATTGCTAGTATATTATTTTCTACCA
This sequence comes from Triticum dicoccoides, assembly GCF_002162155.2. Classification (NCBI taxonomy): domain Eukaryota; kingdom Viridiplantae; phylum Streptophyta; class Magnoliopsida; order Poales; family Poaceae; genus Triticum; species Triticum dicoccoides. The sequence continues at coordinate 480,110,132 of NC_041383.1, read as the reverse complement.
GGAAGCACTCTTGCGCGCACCTTTTCATTTGCCTATCAAATGTTTACTAATCTATCAACTTGTCTTGCAGATACTTCCATCAAAACAGATGTTGCAAGTTGTGGAGAATTCTCTGGATTTTGCGGCTCATTCTGAAGTTTGTGAATGAAATGACTGTTGGTGAGATGGTTCTATGAAGTGAAATCTCAGATTTGTCAACAAAAGTCTCAGCTATAGCTGAAAAGGCAGCTCTTTGATTTGATTCACAGAATCACAGCAATAGTGAAGTAACATAACCCACCAGTAGGTAGGTCTCCATCACTTTGGGTGAGACTTGATTTTGGACCCAAGGGTGCTATATCTGGAGCGACGGATGGAAATTAGGCTGGCATCAATACCTCGAGACAGTGGTCACATATTTCCAAGACCCCTGGAGGCTATACACAGTGATGGATGTACATATCTCTAGAGAAAGAAGAGGTCTGGCTCTGATTGCTGTTTACAGGTTAGAGGTGCCATGTATCTACAAAGAGATAAGAGTTATCAGACTACCCAGTTTGCTAAATAAAGGCGAATTTTTAGTTAGTTGATTATGAGAACCCCTGTATCCCGGCGGCTGCAGTTGCAGTCAGTATGACCGAAGTTAATGTGGAGTGCAAAGTGACATAGCACTATCATGTTTTATGCTCCAGGGTGAATGGAATGTGAGGCTATTTTAGCTTGTTGATGTTGCTGGTGTGTGTTTTTCTATTGCGTCTCACCATATATGTTTTGGGTGTCATGTTATCAATGATATGCCTGGTTATGGTGTACAGCATCAAAGGTGGTTGCTGTTTTTTATATGGAGGTATGTTGACTTGCGCTGTTGATGATCTGTCAAACACGCCAAGCTATTGTCCTTAGTAATTGTTGTAAGCACTCTACAGATTCAGCGTCCAATCCTGTATAGGACAGCACCTTGCCTATCTGTCTGTGTGGGCCGTGCGCGCACTAAGCAGTGAAGGCACGATGTAGTGAAGGCACTCTTAGATCATACTACATCAGTGGAGAAAGGGCCCCTCTCGTTAGGGTTTCGTGTCCTCTTGGCAGCGCCGAGGGGATCGTCGGAGAGAAATCCCCTCCCCTGCCCATCATTCGCTGATGGGAGTCTGTGCGAGCTTTGCTACAGCTACGCAACGATTCATACGGAAAGGGACGAAGGAATGGAAAGAGGATATTCAAGCTCGTGGATGAACACGAGCGAGGTCGAGGAGATGCTGAAGAAGTTGGGACTCGCGGAGGACCTAGACGATGCGGTTGTGGAGGAAGAGGAAGCGATCTGCTGGATGGCTATAGCTCGAGCTCGAGTGTACATGGAGAAATCTTATAGCCAGTACTTGATTCTATAAAAACAATGTGGGTTGCATGGGATCTGGCCAAGGAGGTGAGGATCCGGCCGCTCAACGACAATATTTTAGACCAACTCTAGCCGGCCGATGTAAACGGACGTGGTTTTTGTTCGCTTTTTGTCCGTTTGAATTCGCCTAACGGACGAGTGTGTCCGGTTTTGATAGGGGGTGTAGGTGCGTCCAACGCAGCCGACACATTTGGTCCGTGCGGCAGGTTAAAATAACTAAATAGGCATAAAACATTTAAAATAAAAACATGCATATTAAAATGCTGGTCAAAGTCCGCTTACAATAATTAAAACATAAAATATTAAAACGTTTCCTCACCCTCCTTGGACAGGTCGACGAATGTCGGCGGCGCCGCCCATGGGAAGGCCCGCTGGTAGGCTGCTAGCGCCGCTGCCTTCGGCGCCTGCTCCTGCTACACTGCGTCGCCGACTTCTCCTGCTCGCGCCGCTTGGCCTCCTCCTCGCGCTCCCACTGCATCAGGCGCTTCGCCTTTGCTCGCTCTCCGCCAAACCGTGTCCCTTCCATTCGTCGATGTGATGTCGCTCCTCCTCCATCGCGCCTAGCCAAACGGGCGGTGCAGAGACGTAGATCGATAGCTCACTCGTCCACTGATAGATCTCGGGGGCGAGCGTCGGCGCGGGAGGGGGCGGTAGCGGTGGAGATGGCGGCAGTGGTGGCTGTGGCGGTGGGGAAGGAGCCTGGATGCCGGACGCGGACTCCTGGAGTGCCTGCTCAAGGCCAGTCCACATGGCCATCTTGGTGCACACAAACTCCTCCATGGCTCACCACGTCGCCTCCTCGAGGGCCGCCTGGAAAGTGGCCTCCTCCTACTCGTCCTCCTCCCGCACCACCACTGGCGGTTGAAGGCGGGCATCCATCTGGACGACCCCACGGCGGCACGCGTCGTGCTCCATCAGGAACCAGACATCCCGGTTCATGGAGTTCGACGCATATGCGGGGTTGCGTCGTTGCTCCTGTGAGAGGAGGGCACAGAGGTTGTGGATCTCCAGTGCACGCGCACGCTTAGACTGTGACACGACTGACACCAGAATGCGGTTGGGGTCGAGGTGCTAGCTGAAGGAAATATGCCCTAGAGGCAATAATAAAGTTATTATTTATTTCCTTATTTCATGATAAATGTTTATTATTCATGCTAGAATTGTATTAACTGGAAACTTAGTACATTGTGTGAATACATAAACAAAACATGGTGTCCCTAGTATGCCTCTACTTGACTAGCTCATTAATCAAAGATGGTTATGTTTCCTAACCATAGACATGTGTTGTCATTTGATGAACGGGATCACATCATTAGGAGAATGATGTGATGGACATGACCCATCCGTTAGCTTAGCATTATGATCGTTACAGTTTCATTGCTACTGCTCTCTTCATGACTTATACATGTTCCTCAGACTATGAGATTATGCAACTCCCGAATATCGGAGGAACACTTTGTGTGCGACCAAACATCACAACATAAATGGGTGATTATAAATGTGCTCTACAGGTGTCTCCGAAGGTGTTTGTTGGGTTGACATAGATTGAGATTAGGATTTGTCACTCCGTGTTTCGGAGAGGTATCTCTGGGCCCTCTCGGTAATGCTCATCACTATAAGCCTTGCAAGCAATGTGACTAATGAGTTAGTTGCGGGATGAAGCATTACGAAACAAGTAAAGAGACATGCCGGTAACGAGATTGAACTAGGTATTGAGATACCAACGATCGAATCTCGGGCAAGTAACATACCAATGACAAAGGGAACAACATATGTTGTTATGCGGTTTGACCGATAAAGATCTTCGTAGAATATGTAGGAACCAATATGAGCGTCCAGGTTCCGCTATTGGTTATTGACTGGATACATGTCTCGGTCATGTCTACATAGTTCTCGAACCCGTAGGGTCCGCACGCTTAACGTTCGATGACGATTAGTATTATGAGTTTATGTGATATGATGTACCGAAGATTGTTTGGAGTCCTGGATTTGATCACGGACATGACGAGGAGTCTCGAAATGGTCGAGACATAAAGATTGATATATTGGACGACTATATTCAGACACCGGAAGTGTTCCGGAGAAGTTTCGGATAAAACCGGAGTGCCGCAGGGTTACCGGAACCCCCCGGGGAACTAATGGGCCTCGATGGGCCCTAGTGGAGAGAGAGGGGCCAGCAAGGGCAGGCCGCGCGGCCCCTCCCCCTGAGTCCGAATAGGACAAGGAAGGGGGGGCACCCCCCTTGCCTTCCCTCTCTCCCTCTCCTTCCTTCCCCCTTCTTCCCCTTGTTGGAAACCTACTAGGAATAGGATTCCTAGTAGGAATCCTACTAGGGGCGCGCCCTACAGGGGCCGACTGGCCTCCCCCTTGCTCCTTTATATATGGGGGCAGGGGGGCACCCTAGAACATACAAGTTGACAATTGTTTTAGCCATGTGCGGTGCCCCCCTCCACAGTTACACACCTCGGTCATATCGTTGTAGTGCTTAGGTGAAGCCCTGCACTGGTAACTTCATCATCACCGTCACCACGCCGTCGTGCTGACAAAACTCTCCCTCGGCCTCAACTGGATCAAGAGTACGGGGGACGTCATCGAGCTGAACGTGTGCTGAATGGGGAGGTGTCGTACGTTCGGTGCTTAGATCGGTTGGATCGCGAAGATGTTCGACTACATCAACCGCGTTAACTAAACGCTTCCGCTTTCGGTCTACGAGGGTACGTGGACACACTCTCCCCTCTCGTTGCTATGCATCTCCTAGATAGATCTTGCGTGATCATAGGATTTTTTTGAAATTACCGCGTTCCCCAACACTAGCTGTGTGGGAGGTATAGTCGGTCGCGTGCACGTGTAGGTCGGCCACCCACAGTGCCAATGTAAAGTTGGAGGGACGTTGAGATGAGCCAGCCTCGTGGTCATGCTTGCCGCGCTTGATGCCGCAGCTGAAGAAGGCCATGGCAACGGCTACAGGCTAGGGTTCGTGTCAGGCGATGGGGGAGCAAGCTCTATATGTGGACTAGTGTGGCTAGAAGTGGATGAGGCTGCCCCCACGCACACGCTTACATAAAAGGACACTTCTTGTGGCTGACGTGCTACCTGGGAGCGTGCATGTCATTTAATAGGACTAGCGGTGGTGGTTGGCCGACTGACACGCGGTCTCGAGGAGGATAACGAGAGGATGCGCAGTCTGTCCATCTTGTGTCTGTGTGGACGCAAAACAGACCCAAATTTGGGTCGAAAATGCATTCAGACGGACACTAAGCAGACATGATTTGGGTTTGCATCCACATGTTTCTGTCTGTTTTGACCCAAATGGACGCACGCAGATCAAATGCATTGACACATTTTTTTTGAAACCGCGCACATCCATTCATACAACGAGAGTACAAAGAAGCACACACGCGGCACCGACAAGAAACATGGGGGAACAACAGAAGTCCTGGAACAAATGCAGAAAGAACCCCATGAAAATGAAAATAACAAGCAGGCCCCTAGAGGATCCTGCAACCACCAAATCCATTGGCCGTCGCCGACCACCAGCGTTGCCGAAAGAGAAGCCCGGCCTCCATCTTCACCAAATCCAGGGAAGCACCATCGCTAAACAGGCTTTACGAGCCGAAGGACGGGTGAAAGGATCGAGAAGAGGTGTCTAGAGGGGGGGGGGTGATTAGACACTAAGTACCAAAAGTTGCAGTTTTTAACTTCTTTAAGTTTAAGTGGAGTTTTGGCACAAGTTTAACACTCACAATACATAACAAGCAAGCATGCAAAGAGTATATGAGCAGCGGAAAGTAAAGCATGCAACTTGCAAGAATGTAAAGGGATGGGATTG
>NC_041383.1:480062144-480104551 GCF_002162155.2 Triticum dicoccoides | reverse complement strand
AGCGTTGCCGAAAGAGAAGCCCGGCCTCCATCTTCACCAAATCCAGGGAAGCACCATCGCTAAACAGGCTTTACGAGCCGAAGGACGGGTGAAAGGATCGAGAAGAGGTGTCTAGAGGGGGGGGGGGGGATTAGACACTAAGTACCAAAAGTTGCAGTTTTTAACTTCTTTAAGTTTAAGTGGAGTTTTGGCACAAGTTTAACACTCACAATACATAACAAGCAAGCATGCAAAGAGTATATGAGCAGCGGAAAGTAAAGCATGCAACTTGCAAGAATGTAAAGGGATGGGATTGGAGAATTCAAACGCAATTGGAGACACATATGTTTTTGTCGTGGTTCCGATAGGTGGTGCTATCATACATCCACGTTGATGGAGACTTCAACCCACGAAGGGTAACGGTTGCGCGAGTCCATGGAGGGCTCAATCCACGAAGGGTCCACGAAGAAGCAACCTTGTCTATCCCACCATGGCCGTCGCCCACGAAGGACTTGCCTCACTAGCGGTAGATCTTCACGAAGTAGGCGATCTCCTTGCCCTTACAAACTCCTTGGTTGAACTCCACAATCTTGTCGGAGGCTCCCAAGTGACACCTAGCCAATCTAGGAGACACCACTCTCCCAGAAGTAACAAATGGTTTGTTGATGATGAACTCCTTGCTCTTATGCTTCAAATGATAGTCTCCCCAACACTCAACTCTCTCTCATAGGATTTGGATTTGGTGGAAATAAGATTTGAGTGGAAAGCAACTTGGGGAAGGTTAGAGATCAAGATTCATATGGTAGGAATGGAATATCTTGGCCTCAACACAAGTGTAGGTGGTTCTCTCAGAAAATGTAAGTTGGAAGTGTAGGTTCATTCTGATGGCTCTCTCCACGAATGAAGAGGAGGTGGAGGGGTATATATAGCCTCCACACAAAATCTAACCGTTACACACAACTTGCCAATCTCGGTGGGACCGAATTGAGAAACTCGGTCGGACCGATTCAGCAAATCTAGTGACCGTTAGGATTTTCGGTGGGACCGGCATGCAACTCGGTAGGACCAATATGGTTAGGGTTAGGGCATAACGTAATCTCGGTGAGACCGATTACACAAACTCGGTGGGACCGATTTTGGTAATAAGCTAACCAGAGAGTTGGTCAGGTAAAGTCGGTGGGACCGGTTCGCTCATCTCGGTTGGACCGAAATGTTACGAAGAGGAGATAGAGAGTTTACATTGCAATCTCGGTAGGACTGATTACGCAAACTCAGTGAGACCGATTTTGCTAATAGATACATACAGAGAGATTAGAATCCCATCTCGGTGAGACCGAGATCCCTATCGGTGAAACCGATTTACCTAGGGTTTGTGGCAGTGGCTAAGACATCTGAACTCAGTGGCACCAGATAGAAAGAATTGGTGGGGCCGAGTTTGACTTTTGGTTTAGGTCATGTGTGGATGTGAGAAAGTAGTTGAGGGCTTTGGAGCATATCACTAAGCACTTTGAGCAAGCAAGCCATTAAGCAACACCTCATCCCCTCTTGATAGTATTGGCTTTTCCTATAGACTCAATGTGATCTTGGATCACTAAAATATAAAATGTAGAGTCTTGTGCTTGAAGCTTGAGCCAATCCTTTGTCCTTATCATCTTGAAGGGGTTCCACATCCTTTAGTCCATGCCACTTCATTGTTGAACTCATCTGAAACATACTAGGTAAAAGTGTTAGTCCAACAAGAGATATGTTGACATTAATTACCAAAATCACCCAGGGAGCACTTGTGCTTTCAATCTCACCCTCTTTGGTAATTGATGACAACATACATCAAAGCTTTAGATAAAGATATAGAGAATAACAAGTAAAGCTTTGGAAAGACATGTAACAAGCATAAGCTCCCCCTGCATGTATGCAATCATGTGAATATGGAATATAGAAGCATGTGAGAGCATAACCATGACAGAGTAGGCAATGTGTTACATGTATCTTGGCTATATGCATCAGAGCAAAATATGTGAATGTGGGAAATGTACCTTCATGCTCATGAGTCCTTGCAAACAGTATGTACATCAGCAAGAATTCCTCATACACATGATTGTGATGCATATACTTACCTTGTGGTCTTGAGTTGGCTTAGGATGGACTGAACCTGTGAAAATAAGGTTAGATAACATAGATGCACTTACTAGCCAGAGCAAACAGAAAGAACCACAAGAGTACCAAGACTGGGATGACATGTAGAGAGTGAGTACGAAGTACCACATTGGATATAGACATGTCCCTAAAGATAAAGATGTGCAATGAATTTAAAGAATTTCTTTCCCTTAGATGTCTTGTTCCCCCTGAATCTATCATGGGATACTGGGAGAAGATAGGGAATAGAAAATCAGAGCTCAAAGAAACAAATGAATAGAGCTAATGCAAATAAGCACATATGAACATGTCTTTCCCCTCAAGAAGACATGTGGCATCTCTCCTCTTGAACACCAAGCATCTGGGATCCTTGAAGATTACTCTCTCTGAGTATTCTCTCCCCCTAGAGATATGATTAAGCTTTGATGTGATCTCTCTCTCCCCCTTTGACATCAATTTCCAAGAAGGGTCTTCTGGAATTTGTCGAGAATGGGTTTGGTCCTTGAGTCATAGCACAAAGCACTAAGGTAAATGTAATGCTTGTAGAGGACAAGATTCATTGAGTGGAGCTGGATCAAAAGTAATGCAGGAACGAATGGCAAAATGTCTTTCCTGTAGTGAAATCGGTGGCACCGAGTGGTATGCTTCGGTTGCACCGAAAGGATTCGGTTGGACCGAAAACAATAGATCGGTGTGTCCGAGTTCATCACAGAGAAAACACTTGTCACCTCAGCTCACTAGACAAGTAAGATCTCACAAGGATTTGCAAGGAATTAACTGAAGGATTTGCAATGAATTGGATGCAGGGAATGTAGAACAAATAGAAAAGAAAGGAGATCTAGATGAAGTTTTTTTTTGAAAGGGGAAACAAATATGCATGAGACAAATGCAAGAGTACAGAAAGGAACACAAGAAAACTTCATCTAGAGATGGTCGGCGACAAAGTCACCTATGTTAGAGTATATTGACTTAGGAGTCAAGTGAGATCACTTGATCATAGGTCATACTCATTGTTTAAGCTTAAAATGGGGTTACCATTTTTCGTTTAAGCATCTTGATGTATTCACATCTTGTCGAGTTGCTTTGACTCATGACTTGGAGTAAAGCTTCTCTAAGATGGAATATCATACCTTGGGTGGTGGTGTTGATCATGATCATGTAGTTGAACTTATGTGGGTTGCTCAAAGTTGATGTAGCTCATCAAGAGTTGGGAGCACCACTTGGAATTTGAGTTCATCTACCTACATGGGTTAGTTTTTGCAAGGAGGAGCACTTGTGTATCCAAAATGACAATCATGAAGTTCAATAATAAATTTGTTAAAGGATATGTTTGAATGGTTCCATGCTTCTTTGTCTTCAACCACTGTTGTGTAGAGACTTGGTGATGTAGAGATTGCTCAAGATGTGAGTGAGTTGCAATCTCATAGACTTAGATTCATCCAAGTACCTACAAGGGTTAGATAACATGCAAGGTGCAAATATATCCAAGACATAAGATAGTCATCATAAGAGAAATATCAAGGATTAGTCATAGGCTCATACCTTGCATGTATCAAATGGAGTTCCTACTCCAAGTTTGAGGCATCAATGATGTTCAATTCACCTCTTAACCTGCAAAACACTTTCTCATCAAGTGGTTTAGTGAAACTATCCGCTAATTGCTTTTCGGTGCGAACATGCTTAAGATTAATGTCCCCTTTGGCAACATGATCTCGAATGAAATGATGAAGAACTTCAATATGCTTAGTTCGAGAATGTTGCACGGGATTGTGAGCAATCTTGATAGCACTTTCATTGTCACAAAGTAATGGGACATGTTTCACATATATCCCATAATCTTTAAGAGTTTGGGTCATCCAAAGTAATTGAGCACAACATGAACCAGCGGCAATGTATTCCGCTTCGGCGGTGGATAAGGATACCGAGTTTTGTTTCTTGGAAGACCAAGATACAAGAGATCTACCAAGAAATTGACAAGTACCCGAAGTGGACTTTCTATCAACCTTGTCACTGGCATAATCCGAGTCGGAGTAGCCAACAAGATCGAAAGAGGCCCTCTTTGGATACCAAATGCCAAAGTTTGGTGTATGGATTAAGTATCTCACTATCCTTTTCACGGCCTTAAGATGACATTCTTTAGGAGCAGCTTGATGTCGTGCACACATGCACACACTTAGCATGATATCGGGACGTGAAGCACATAGATATAACAATGAACCAATCATAGAGCGATAAACTTTTTGATCAACCGGTTCACCATCTTTGGTCAAATCAAGATGTCCACTAGTAGGCATGGGTGTAGTCATACCTTTGCATTCTTGCATATTGAACTTCTTGAATAAGTCCTTGGTGTACTTTGTTTGAGAGACAAACGTACCTTCCTTAGTTTGCTTGATTTGCAAACCAAGAAAGAATTTGAGTTCACTCATCATCGACATCTCAAACTTTTCTGACATTAGCTTTCCAAACTTCTCACTAAAATGAGGGTTAGTTGATCCAAATATAATATCATCGACATAAATTTGTCATACAAATAGTTCTCCATTGACCCTTTTAGTAAAAAGAGTAGAATCTATTTTTCCAATTTCAAAGCCTTTTTCAATAAGGAACTTGGTCAATCATTTATACCACACTCTAGGAGCTTGTTTAAGACCATAAAGAGCTTTGTGATGTTTGTAAACATGATCAGGTTTCTTAGGATTAATAAAGCCGGGAGGTTATTTAACATAAACTTCCTCCTCTATTTCACCATTTAGAAAGGCACTTTTAATGTCCATTTGGTACAAGGTGATATCATGGTGATTAGCATAGGCAAGTAAGATGCGAAGCAACGTGAGCATAAGTCTCACCATAGTCCATACCTTCGACTTGTGTGTAGCCTTGGGCGACGAGACGTGCTTTGTTGCGAACTACTTGTCCATCTTCATCTTGCTTGTTGCGAAACACCCATTTGGTACCGATGATGTTGTGGTTGTTGTCGGGCTTCTCAACCAATGTCCAAACTTGATTTCTCTCAAAATTGTGTAGCTCTTCATGCATAGCGTTTATCCAATTCGGATCTTCCAATGCTTCTTTAACCTTCATAGGTTCAATGCTAGAGATGAATGAATAGTATTCACAAAAGTTAGCTAAACGAGTTTTAGAGCGAGTGATTCTCCCGGTTTGGATATCATTGTAGATTTGCTCGACGGGATGGTCTTTAGTAATTCTTGCTCGAACTCGTGAAAGCTTTTTCTTGGGTCTTGGTTGAACATCTTCTTCATCTTGTTCTTTTTCTTGGCCTTCTTCATTGTTGACATTGTCGTTCTCTTGTCGTGGTGGAGAAGGAGGTTGTTGGCGTTCGTCTTGGTGCACTTCCTCGTTTTCTTCATCTTGGTGTGTCCCACTTGTGGATGCTTCCGTATCAACTCTTGCTTCACCTTGTCGTGAGGTAGAAGCTTCCACTTGGACGGACGAGGTACTCTCCTTCACCTCCGTTGGACGAATCTTCCCAATAGACAAGTCTTGGATTGCTTCTGAGGGGTCTTTATCTCCTACATCAATTGGCAATTGCTCTACTTGCGAGCTGTTGTTCTACATCAATCATCAAACTTCACATCTACTATTTCTTCAACCTTTCGGGCGAAATTGTTGTAGACACGGTATGTGTGAGAGTTTGAGCCATAACCAAGTAGGAAACCTTCATGAGACTTAGGAGCAAATTTAGAACGATGATGCTTATCAATAATGTAGCACTTAGAGCCGAATACTCGAAAGTATCCAACTTGGGGTTTGTTACTGGTGAGGAGCTCGTATGCCGTCTTGCCGAGTAGCTTGTGAAGATACAAGCGATTTGTTGTGTGACAAGCCGTCTCAACCGCTTCCGCCCAAAAGTGCTTTGGCGTCTTGTACTCATCAAGCATCATTCTTGCCATTTCGATGAGCGTACGGTTCTTCCTCTCAACAACTTCATTTTGTTGAGGTGTGTACGTAGCCAAGAACTCATGTGAAATACCTTCTTCGTCAAGAAAGGTATCCACATTTGCGTTCTTGAACTCCGTTCCGCTGTCGCTGCGATCCTTCTTGATCTCCACTTCAAATTGATTTTGGGCCTTCCTAGCGAAGTTTTTGAAGATCTTTTGAACCCGTGATTTATCATCGAGAAAGAACACCCACGTAAATCTTGAAAAATCATCAACTATAACTAGACCAAAAGAATTTCCACCGAGACTTTTGTAGGCGTTGGGACCAAAAAGATCCATGTGAAGTAGCTCGAGTGGCCTCCTTGTGGTCATGATGTTCTTCATAGGATGCCTCCCTCCAACCTGCTTACCTGCTTGACAAGCGCTGCAAAGTCTAACCTTATCAAATATGACATCGTTAATGCCAAGGATATGATTTCCTTTAATAAGCTTGTCAAGGTTTCGCATGCCAACTTGACCTAACCGTCTATGCCATAACCAACCTTTAGAGGATTTAGCAACAAAGCAAGTTCTAGGTTGAGCCATTTTAGCAAAATCAACAATGTATAGATCACCTCTACGTACATCGGTAAAGACCATTTTATGATTATCTCTATGAAACACTTGGCAATCTACTTCAGTAAATAGGACACTGATACCAAAATCAGCAAGTCTAGATACTGAAAGTAGATTGTAGCCAAGAGATTCAACGAGCATGACATTTTGTATGGAGCTATCATGTGATATGGCCACCTTACCGAGGCCAACCACCTTACCCTTTGAGTTGTCACCGAAAGTGACATACTTTCGAGGACCATTGTTTTCAGCAAGCTCACGAAACATATCTTTATCTCCGGTCATGTGATCGGTACATCCACTATCAAGAACCCATTCCTTTCCTCCTGTCATATATCCCCGAAGATTTGCCATAAGACCAAAGTGTCTCATTGTATCGTCAAGATCAAAGTCACTATCATCATCCTCGTCATAGTATCTATGTTCAACATCGTCATGTGGTGGATCAAATCCTAGAGAGGGTGATTCGTTAGAGTGAGTTTGACAATGATCTTCTTTATGGATTTTTATAGCTTCAGAAATAATATCACTAATAATTCCAACATCTCCTTTGGCACACATAAGGTTTGTAAGCTCAAATAGACAATCACCAAACATAGGATCATTGGAATTCATCTTACTCAAGGCAATAGACTTATGGAGAATTTCATCTAGATTTTCAAGGAATAATTTGGAAAACGTTCCTCAAGAAATTTCAATATGGTGTAGGCACACTTAAGAGTAGGCAAACATCCAATCAAGTTTCTAGGCAAGCCTCTAGTGATAAGTTCAACAGTTCTAAGATTGCGAATCATGTCAATTGACTCATCAAGGGTAGGATGCATAGGGTCAACATGAGGTGCACAAGGGCTAGCAATATACTTGTTCACATGATATTCATTGAAAATCACAAGCATCTCATTTTTCCACTCATGAAAGTACTCTACATCAAGTATAGGTACTCTATGTCTAAGACTCCCAATAGTAGACTCATCCATCTACCTCCAATGGTGTTTAAACCAAAGCAATGGAGACCAAGGCTCTGATACCAATTGAAAGGATCGAGAAGAGGTGTCTAGAGGGGGGGGGGTGATTAGACACTAAGTACCAAAAGTTGTAGTTTTTAACTTCTTTAAGTTTAAGTGGAGTTTTGGCACAAGTTTAACACTCACAATACATAACAAGCAAGCATGCAAAGAGTATATGAGCAGCGGAAAGTAAAGCATGCAACTTGCAAGAATGTAAAGGGATGGGATTGGAGGATTCAAACGCAATTGGATACACATATGTTTTTGTCGTGGTTCCAATAGGTGGTTGTCGGTGTCAAAACCGGAGGATCTCGGGTAGGGGGTCCCGAACTGTGCGTCTAGGCGGATGGTAACAGGAGGCAAGGGACACGATGTTTTACCCAGGTTTGGGCCCTCTTGATGGAGGTAAAACCCTACGTCCTGCTTGATTAATATTGATGATGTGTGTTACAAGAGTGGATCTACCATGAGATCAAGGAGGCTAAACCCTAGAAGCTAGCCTATGGTATGATAGTTGTTCGTCCTAAGGACTAAAGCCATCCGGTTTATATAGACACCGGAGAGGGCTAGGGTTACACAGAGTCGGTTACAATGGTAGGAAATCTACATACCCGTATCACCAAGCTTGCCTTCCACGCCAAGGAAAGTCCCATCCGGACACGGGACGAAGTCTTCAATCTTGTATCTTCATAGTCTTGGAGTCCGACCGATGATGATAGTTCGGCTATCCGGACACCCCCTAGTCCGGAACTCCCTCAGTAGCCCCTGAACCAGGCTTCAATGACGACGAGTCCGGCGCATGTTGTCTTCGGCATTGCAAGGCGGGTTCTTCCTCCGAATAATTTATAGAAGATTATGAACACCAGGATAGTGTCTGGCTCTGCAAAATAAATTCCACATACCGCTATAGAGAGAATAACATTACACAAGTTCAATCTGCTGACGTATTTTTGTGGCGTGACGTCACACCATTACCAAGCCTTTACTCGAATTGTTTTTATTGTTTCACCTCCACGCGTTTAGCGAGGCGGTTTCCTTGGCACGTCTTGTCGAAGCAGAGATCGTGTTCCCCTTATTCCAGGATTCCCATCAATACGGACGTGGGCAACCCAACCGCGCCATTGATTGTGACGCTTGGGAGATAAGTGAGTTTTACCAGGCCGGTGGGGACACATGTTCTTGTCTGCCCTTATAAGGGGATATAGATCCAACCCTTTTACCTGCGCCTTCTTCCTCCTTGGCTTATCCATCTCTGCGAACTCGAGCTCCAGCGCCCAAGTCCGCACTTCTCACCTCAACCTTCTCCAACTATGTCCGGAGCGGGAGGCAAGTGGATGGCCTCCTCCATCATGGAGGGGCAGATCCAGAAGCTGCGCGACGCCGGATATTTGTCCAGCGACATCGCGCATCGGCTCCCCGACGTGGGAGAGCTCATCCCCACCCCCAGGCCCCATGAGAGGGTAGTATTTCTTCCCCATTTCCTTCGCGGACTGTGCTTCCCACTTCATCCCTTTGTCCGGGGGCTCATGTTCTACTACGGCCTAGATTTCCATGATCTGGCCCCGAATTTCATCCTCAACATCTCGGCATTTATCATCGTGTGCGAGGCCTTCCTCTGCATCTAGCCCCACTTCGGCTTGTGGCTCAAGACCTTCAGTGTCAAGCCGAAGGTTGTGAAGGGCAGCCAAGCGGAGTGCGGAGGCGCCATGGTGGGCAGGATGTCCCACGTTACGTGGCTGGAGGGCACTTTCATGGAAACCATTAAGGGGTGGCAATCGGGGTGGTTCTATATCACCGAGCCGCGTGACCCTGATTGGGCAGCGGCCCCCGAATTCAGATTCGGCATCCCTACACGGCTCACCTCCTGGAAAGAGAGTGGCCGGATCTGGGGGGGATTCGGAGCAGCTGACCGGACTCCAAGCCTGTATCCAGAAGCTGGTGGACAAGAAGCTCAAGCTTGTCAACATAGTCCAGGTCATGCTCATCCGCCGGATTCTCCCGTGCCAGCGACGGGGCTTCAACATGTGGGAGTTTGATCCGGCGCAGCACCAGACTCTGAGCGGGCTCTTCGACACTACGTACGAAGATGTCTAGAAGGTGCTGTTCAAAGGCGCCGAGGCTCCCGCATCCGCTATCGAAGATCGCGGATTCCGCTCGCAGCGTCCAACTGACGAGGTAAGTGATTTTGCCACTTGTTTTCCATAGTTTGACTCTATGCGGGATCTAAACTCCCTTTACCTTTGACAGGAATGGCTGGCGAAGGCCGAACGGACTATCTATCCGGCCCCATTGCCAGAGGACCCAGCGGACGCCCGCCTAACGGGGCTGCTGGCTCCGGCACCCCACATGGTGCCAGAGAAGAAGGCCAAGAAGAAGGCCACTGGGACTCAGAAGAGTTCCCGTTTTTAGGTGCTATCGGATGATGAATCCGAGGCCGACTCCTCCCACCAAGGCGAGGAGGAGAAGAATAAAGCCTCTCCCCCAGCGGGGGGAGGGAAGAAAAGGAAGGCCTCCCCAACAAGGGAGGCCAAAGGGTCCAAGAAGGGAAAAACTCTTCCCCCGGACTGCTCTGCCAACGACAGTGACGACGACGAGGACTGGCCTCCAAGGGCCAAGCCCATGGCGAGATCGTAAGTATCCGGACTCCCGAATAACTTCAAGGTTTTTATTTTTCGCCACATAATGTCTTTCTAATGCCGCATACAACCCTGCAGTCCGCCTAAGGATGATCTTCCAGCCTCGTCGAGCGGGTCCTTAGGTGCGTCGGATATGGATTCCCTTCCGACGGCCTCCACCCCCCGTGATGCGGACGATGCCGAGGTGGGATCCCAAGAAGGGACCCACCAGGAGGAGAGGGCCCCGGAGGTGTCACAGGACAACCTCCCGGACTTTGCACCGGACTCAGCCCCGGAACCCACAGTGGCTCCGAAGTCCGGCGGGCGACCCCTTCGCAAGAAGGGCAAGACCGTGACGCCGGCTGCCTCAGTCCAACCGGAGGTGCCGGATAACTTGCTGGAGACGCTCAACGACGCCTCCATCAAAGAGGAACACCACACTGTTATGAGTGCGGTGATTCAGAAGGTGCAGCTCGCCAAGAGCGGGCTGACCGAAGCCTGCAGCAGCCTTCTAACAGGCTTTGAGGTAAGAATTTCAATATGTATAAAATGGTACCGCATAGACAGTAGCCCCTGATGCTCGGTTCGGTGTTCGGAAAGAAAAGCCGGACTGAGGATCTAAAAATATATACGCAGGAGTTATAAAAAATATGTCAATATGGGATTGCAGGCTGCACTGCTGACCTCTGCCGCACTGACTGCGGAGGTCAATACTTTGAAGGAAAGCCTCGAGCGGTCCGAGAACAAGCTCGGCTGTGCCAAGAGGCAGCTCGAGGACAAGGAAGGTGAGTAACACCTTATGAAAATTGTAACTTACAGAAAAGGATTTTGGTTGCAAAAAGAATGACAAGGATAACGCGGGTATTGCAGGGGCCACTAACGAGGTGGCGGCCCTGAAAGAGGCGATGGCCGCGGCCGAACTAAATGCGGCCGCAGAGCGCACCGAGCGAGAGAAACAGGAGGCGCGGGTGGCGGAGGTACAGCAAGAGCTCCAGGATCTCGTGAGAAAACATGAGAGCCTGGAGCGTGACTCGAAGACTCGAGAGTCTGAGCTTGCAACGACTCTTGAGAGTGCCAAAGCCGCTAAGGCCGAAGCCTACAAGGCCCTCCCGGAGATTGAGGCGGTGAAGAAAATAGCAGCGGGTAAGGCATTTTTCATGCAAAGTAAGCATGTGAGTGTTAATTACCTGTTGCTTACCCGAATTCAGAGCTCTCCAGGAGCGTTCACAGATCTTCCTCGCAGCGTGTCCGATGCTGCCGCATTCTACCAGGCCAAGGAGGGGAGCTCGATGGAGAAGGTCTTCTGGTCTCAGTATGCTGAGGTCGGACATCCGGTGCCCCTTAGCGACCAGCTGAAGCAGCTGGTCGAGCTCCACAAGGCGGCCGAATAGGCCATGAAGGGCCTCATAGTTCGGCTATGGCCTAAGGAGGCCATGCCTGGGAGCTACTTCGGCTTGGTGCGGTGGCTGGTGGATGCGTGCCCGTGGGTTGAAGTCATCAAGCACTCCGCCTGTATTGAGGGTGCCCGTCGGGCCCTTGCTCGCGCGAAGGTGCATTGGGGCAAGATGGATGCCCAGAAGCTTGTGACCGACCCGCCACCAGAGGGCAAGGAGCATCGCACGCCCGAGATGTATTATAAGAGTGTGCTGAAGGGCGCCCGCACTATTGCGGGGGAGTGCTCCAAAGATGTAATTTTTGAGTAGAATCGCATTTTGTTATCCTGTGCGCTGAAAACTTAGTTCATATGTGCTAAGCAACGCTTGTTAATTTAAAATATTACCTTCTGTGCGGTTGTTTATCAAATCTGAGAGATGGCAAGTCGTCGGCTTCAGCCCCCATGCCACGAGTGCTGGGGTGTTTGGGATAAACTTGAGCACTCTTGTTCCCATTTTTGGGTCCATCTAGGGAGGCGCTCAACACAGCGAACAAGGCAACCGGACTTATAATGCTTGAACACTCTCACTTAGCCATAGAATTCTATAATTTTAAATTTCGGCGAAGCCCCTAGTCTTCGGAAGGCCAAATTTGGGGCGCTATCCACGCCTGGGCCGGACAAGATCCGGCTCCTCGCTCTAAGCGGCATAAGTCTTTAAGGACTCGCAAAAACCTCTCGAACAGCGACCGGCTCTCGCCTCATCATGACAGTCAGTTTTAGCTTTCTCCACTGAGGCGTTAACCCAGCTCAGCTGGGGCGCAATCGCAGTGGTTCTCCCAATGCTACCTTAGCCGATACAACGGAACGTAAGGTACCAAAACATGGGAGCCGGGCAAACCCAACTATTGACCCAAGACATGATTCGGAGCCGATGCATATAATGCTATAAGTTCGGGGTGCCGCACTTGTGAAAGTGTTCGGACTTGTCACACCATGATGCGGGAACCATAAGCCCCTGGTGTGTTTTAACCGTACCAAAGTGTACGGATGCGACATGTCGTAAATGAACATATGTATGAAAAAGAAATGCAATTATAAGCAAAAAGGTGCTGCATTGTTTTATTCAATAAGTGCTGCTATGAATGCAGAACGATACAAATAGTGCGATAAGCAAGGGATGGGACTGTTAAACATGTCCCCCTCCAGGGGTAGGCTGCGGACTGGTGTATAAAAATGCTCGTAATGGAGACCACCTGTATATTCGTTGTAGCTTGTA
This sequence comes from Triticum dicoccoides, assembly GCF_002162155.2. NCBI lineage: Eukaryota > Viridiplantae > Streptophyta > Magnoliopsida > Poales > Poaceae > Triticum > Triticum dicoccoides. The sequence continues at coordinate 480,091,649 of NC_041383.1, read as the reverse complement.
TCCTTCCCTGGCTGTTGCATCGTGAGTTCGGCAGGTCTGCTGCCGGACAGGGCCTCTGACGAACGGAGTCCTGTGGGTAAAAAATAAAAGGTAAAAAGAAAAAACAGAACGACACACTTGAGAGCCCCTGGTGTGGTTGAGCTGCAGTCTGGGCTTATTGTGGTCGTGCCCCTCTCCCCATGCCCATGGTATCTTCAGAGCGTAATGGTGTACGCGAAGGACCTGTTTGGACATTTTGCAGGGCTGGGGTTGGGGCCGCACTGCTACGCGTGCTCGGAACGTGCCAGGTGGTCTTGTTGTAGGTTACTCCAGGCGCGCTTAGCTATGTCCGGCTGCTTAACGGCCGGACTCGAGAATTGCCTTAAGAGGCTGCATTGTACTTCTGCCGCGAGAGCCGCTGTATGTTCCTCCGTTCGGAGAGAGCGTTCAGTGTTTCCGTTGACCGTGATGACTCCTCTAGGGCCTGGCATATTGAGCTTGAGGTATGCGTAGTGCGGCACCGCGTTGAACTTTGCAAACGCGGTATGTCCGAGCAAGGCATGATAGCCGCTGCGGAACGGGACTATGTAGAAGATTAACTCCTCGCTTCGGAAGTTATCCGGGGATCCGAAGACCACTTCCAGTGTAACTGAGCCTGTACAATTGGCTTCTACACCTGGTATGACGCCTTTAAATGTCGTCTTGGTAGGTTTAATCCTTGAGGGGTCTATGCCCATTTTGCGCACTGTATCCTGATAAAGCAGGTTCAGGCTACTGCCGCCGTCCATTAGGACTCTGGTGAGGTGAAATCCATCGACGATTGGGTCTAAGACCAATGCGGCGAATCCGCCGTGGCGGATGCTGGTGGGGTGGTCCCTTCGGTCAAAAGTGATCGGGCAAGAGGACCATGGATTGAACTTCGGGGCGACTAGATCCATCGCGTATACATCCCTGAGTGCACGCTTCCACTCCCTTTTGGGTATGTGCGTTGCGTATATCATGTTCACCGTCCGCACCTGTGGGGGGAAACCCTTCTGTCCTTTATTGTTCGGCGGTCGGGTCTCTTCCTCGTCATCGCTATGCAACCCCTTGTCATTGTTTTCAGCAATTAACTTGCCTGCCTGCTTGAATACCCAACAGTCCCTATTGGTGTGGTTAGCTGGCTTTTCGGGGGTGCCGTGTATCTGGCACAAGCGGTCGAGTATTCGGTCCAAATTGGACGGACCCAGAGCAGTTCTTTTGAATGGCTTTTTCCGCTGACCGGGTTTAGAGCCTCTGAGTCCGGCATTGACTGCCGTATCCTTACTATTGTTGCCGTTGATGCGGCACTTGTTTTTGTTACGACGCGACCTGCCATTTCGGTCCTTGAAATCTGGACTGCCAAAATGTCTGCTGAGGTTGTTGCTGCGTGCTAGCCAGCTATCCTCACCCGCGCAGAAGCGGGTCATGAGTGATGTGAGGGCTGCCATGGATTTCGGCTTTTCCTGTCCCAGGTGCCGGGCAAGCCACTCGTCGTGGATGTTATGCTTGAAGGCTGCGAGGGCCTCCGCATCCGGACAGTCGACGATTTGGTTTTTCTTTGTTAAGAACCGCGTCCAGAATTGTCTGGCCGATTCGTCTGGCTGCTGAATTATGTGGCTTAGGTCATCAGCGTCTGGTGGTCGCACATACGTGCCTTGGAAGTTATCGAGGAATGCAGCTTCCAGGTCTTCCCAACTCCCAATTGACTCTGCTGGCAGGTTGTTAAGCCAATGCTGGGCTGGTCCTTTAAGCTTGAGGGGGAGATATTTGATGGCGTGAAGATCGTCACCGCCGGCCATGTGGATGTGAAGAAGATAGTCTTCGATCCAAACCGCGGGGTCTGTTGTGCCATCGTAAGATTCGATATTCACGGGTTTAAACCCTTCGGGGATTTGATGATCCATTACTTCATCTGTGAAGCATAGTGGGTGTGCGGCGCCTTTGTACTGGGCGATATCACGACGGAGCTCAAAAGAGCTTTGTCTATTTTGTTCGGCCCGGCCGGACTTACTGTGTCCGGCGCGACGGTTGTCGTCACGTACCGTGGGGCGCCCACGCGATCCGTAGATCGATCTTGATTGTCTTGCCTTATCCTCCAATATATCTCGCAAGTCCGGAGCGTTCCCCTGTGGTCTTGCGCTTTTCGAGCGGTGCCAGGGTACGGGTCTAGTGAAGGGCCTAGAGGCCTCTTTGTCGCGACCACGGGGTGGTCGGTCAGCCGTATTGTCTCCTGGTGATGCGGGTTCATACGCTTCCCCCTCTAATCGGGGGAGCAGCTTGCGTTTAGGGTAGCTTTTGGAGGGGCGTTCGAGCTCATGCTCTTCGGTCGTGAGGACTTCAGTCCATCTGTCGGCTAGCAGATATTGATTAGCTCTAAGCTATTGCTGCTTTTTCTTGAGGCTATTCGCCGTGGCCATAAGCCTGCGTTTAAAACGCTCTTGTTCGACGGGATCCTCAGGCACGACGAATTCATCGTCGTCGAGGCTTGCCTCGTCTCCGGAGGGAGGCATATAATCCTCTACCTCTTCTTCTGCCGCTCTCTCATGAGGGCTGGCGTCTCCGTCCTCCTGCGCTGCATCTTGCTGGAGTGGGTTATCTTCGGCACTGTCCGGTGTATTATTATCTTCGGTGCCGGAATCTTCATTCTTGATGTGGCGGGATTTAGAGCGGCGCCGCTGACGCCGGCGCTTGGGCTGTTTCTTGGAGGGGTCATCCTCCTCTGTTCCTTCGCCATTCCCATCCTTTGGGATATCCACCATGTATATGTCATATGATGAGGTGGCTTTCCAGTGCCCGATAGGCGCTGGTTCTTGTTCGTCTCCGGCATCGTCGTCCATACCGTCGATGTCTTCGGAGTCGTAGTCTAGCATGTCGGTTAGATCGTCGACAGCGGCTACCAAGTGGGTGGTGGGTGGGCTTTGAATTTCTCCGTCGTCCGCATCCCAACCGTCCTGGCTGTAGTCCGGCCAGGGCTCTCCTGATAACGAGAGATACTTTAGCAAACTCAGGATGTCGCCGAAAGGTGAGTGTTGAAAGATGTCCGCTGCTGTGAACTCCATGATCGGCGCCCAATCAGATTCGATCGAAGGGGGCACGGGAGGTTCGGAGTCCGGCGAGGAGTCCGGCACCTCGGAGTCACAAGCCTTATGAAGGACAATGTCAGTGTTCGGCTCTATCGCCGTAGAGGTTGCTGCTCCCGAGGCGGTGTCTAGCCATCCGTCCTTGATCTGCGCAGCCGGCTCCGAATTAAAGATCGGAGCGGGTTCGAGTGCGGCCTCCAGGGTACTGTCCGGCTGCAGAGCTAAATCATGCTCGTCGCGACAGTGCGGCATGCTCGGCTGTGGCTCGAATCCATCGAGGATCAAGTCCCCGCGGACGTCAGCCGTGAAGTTCAAACTTCCAAATCTGACCTGACGGCCAGGGGCGTAGCTTTCGATCTGCTCCGGATGGCCAAGCGAATTGGCCCACAGTGCAAAGCCGCCGAATATGAAGATCTGTCCGGGGAGAGAGGTCTCACCCTGGACTGCGTCGTTGATGATGGTCGAAGAAGCCATCGAGCCTATCGGTGACGACACAGAGGAACTCTCAATGAAAGCACCAATGTTGGTGTCAAAACCGGCGGATCTCGGGTAGGGGGTCCCGAACTGTGCGTCTAGGCGGATGGTAACAGGAGGCAAGGGACACGATGTTTTACCCAGGTTCGGGCCCTCTTGATGGAGGTAAAACCCTACGTCCTGCTTGATTAATATTGATGATGTGTGTTACAAGAGTGGATCTACCACGAGATCAAGGAGGCTAAACCCTAGAAGCTAGCCTATGGTATGATAGTTGTTCGTCCTAAGGACTAAAGCCATCCGGTTTATATAGACACCGGAGAGGGCTAGGGTTACACAGAGTCGGTTACAATGGTAGGAAATCTACATATCCGTATCGCCAAGCTTGCCTTCCACGCCAAGGAAAGTCCCATCCGGACACGGGACAAAGTCTTCAATCTTGTATCTTCATAGTCTTGGAGTCCGGCCGATGATGATAGTTCGGCTATCCGGACACCCCCTAGTACGGAACTCCCTCAGTGGTGCTATCGTACATCCACGTTGATGGAGACTTCAACCCACGAAGGGTAACAGTTGCGCGAGTCCACGGAGGGCTCCACCCACGAAGGGTCCACGAAGAAGCAACCTTGTCTATCCCACCATGGCCGTCGCCCACGAAGGACTTGCCTCACTAGCGGTAGATCTTCACGAAGTAGGCGATCTCCTTTCCCTTACAAACTCCTTGGTTGAACTCCACAATCTTGTCGGAGGCTCCCAAGTGACACCTAGCCAATCTAGGAGACACCACTCTCCAAGAAGTAACAAATGGTGTGTTGATGATGAACTCCTTGCACTTGTGCTTCAAATGATAGTCTCCCCAACACTCAACTCTCTCTCATAGGATTTGGATTTGGTGGAAATAAGATTTGAGTGGAAAGCAACTTGGGGAAGGCTAGAGATCAAGATTCATATGGTAGGAATGGAATATCTTGGCCTCAACACTAGTGTAGGTGGTTCTCTCAGAAAATGTAAGTTGGAAGTGTAGGTTCATTCTGATGGCCTTCTCCACGAATGAAGAGGAGGTGGAGGGGTATATATAGCCTCCACACAAAATCTAACAGTTACACACAACTTGCCAATCTCGGTGGGACCGAATTGAGAAACTCGGTCGGACCGATTCAGCAAATCTAGTGACCGTTAGGATTTTCGGTGGGATCGACATGCAACTCGGTAGGACCGATATGGTTAGGGTTAGGGCATAACGTAATCTCGGTGAGACCGATTACACAAACTCGGTGGGACCGATTTTGGTAATAAGCTAACCAGAGAGTTGGTCAGGTAAACTCGGTGGGACCGGTTCGCTCATCTTGGTTGGACTGAAATGTTACGAAGAGGAGACAGAGAGTTTACATTGCAATCTCGGTAGGACCGATTATGCAAACTCGGTGAGACCGATTTTGCTAATAGATACATACAGAGAGATTACAATCCCATCTCGGGGAGACCGAGATCCCTATCGGTGAAACCGATTTGCCTAGGGTTTGTGGCAGTGGATAAGACATCTGAACTCGGTGGCGCCGGATAGAAAGAATAAGTGGGGCCGAGTTTGACTTTTGGTTTAGGTCATGTGTGGATGTGAGAAAGTAGTTGAGGGCTTTGGAGCATATCACTAAGCACTTTGAGCAAGCAAGCCATTAAGCAACACCTCATCCCCTCTTGATAGTATTGGCTTTTCCTATAGACTCAATGTGATCTTGGATCACTAAAATATAAAATGTAGAGTCTTGTGCTTGAAGCTTGAGCCAATCCTTTGTCCTTATCATCTTGAAGGGGTTCCACATCCTTTAGTCCATGCCACTTCATTATTGAACTCATCTGAAACATACTAGGTAAAAGTGTTAGTCCAACAAGAGATATGTTGACACTAATTACCAAAATCACCCAGGGAGCACTTGTGCTTTCAACGGGCCCGCCGCATGCGGCTAGACACATGCTAATGTGGCGGGTTGGCTGGGGAACCACCCCGTGCTGCCCAGGACCCAGATCCGCCGATTTCCATCGACAACGTCGAGGAAAGACACCAGATCCGCCGACCTCGCACCTCTTTCCCTGCTCTAGAAACTCCATTTGTCCCGCACACCAGCATCACCACCGATGACCTCCTATACAACTCCTCCTAGCTCCTCAATGGCGGCGAAGAAAATGCCATTGTGAAGAGGTCGGAGCTAGAGGACAAAATCCTCTGATGGAATCACCATCGTCGTCTCGCCGACTCCACCTAGGAAACCAACTCTTGCCGCACCAAATGGATGGCGAGAAAATGGGGCCTCCTGCTCCTCGACGCCACCCTAGGGAGCACCATCGTGGTGGAAAAGGAGCAGAGGAAAACTTATTCGACGCGGCATCACCACCACCACAACGGCGACACCTCTCGAAACCCTATCCCTATCTCTATGTACAGACCGAACGAGAACCGGGGTTCCCCACCCCTCCCATCGCCGGAGAGGTAGAGGGAGGGAGAGGGAACTGCTGACCTCGCTGACTTCCACCGCTTTTATCTGGAACAAAGGAGAAGGAAAGAGAGCAAAACTAGGGCGTGTGTCCTATGCATCAACGCGTTGGAGTTGGCCTTAAAATCCTCATGTTTGGGAGATTGATAGAGAGTTATGGAGGAGGGGCCATGGACGTTCTACGGCAATGCGGTGATGCTAGAACCATATGATGGTTTCACCAAGCATTCCACCTTTCCACTAGACACACTTAAAATCTGGATACAATATCCACCATCTTCCAGATGAGTATCATCCTGGTGATGATGTACAAGGGCAAACACAATATCGTCTGGTTAAGTTGGAATAAAATGATACTTCCGAAAGCCAAATGGGGCATGGGCTTCTGTGCGATGTGTGCTTTTAACCAAACACTTCTCGCAAAGCAGGCTTGGCAGCTTTTGGATACCCTAGATAGTTTATGCGCACGCTTACTACATGCAAAATATTATCCAAATGGAAATCTCCTTGATGCACTTTTTTCTAGAAATTATCTGGCTGTTTGGAAGGGAATTGAATATGGTCTTGACCTTGTCAAGAAAGGTATGATATGGCGTGTGGATAATAGTACCTCGATCAGAGCTTGGAGGGACCCCTGGATCCCTCGAGGATCTTCTCTCCGTCTGGTGTCTTCCAAGCGGCGTTGCCGTTTTAACCGAGTTTCAGATTTTTTAGATGAGCATGTGATAAATCACAAGGTAGGATATCTATTGTAGCCTTTTCTATAAGTAAGAGTGTCGAACCCAACAAGGAATTAAAGGTAGAGTTCGTATTCTCTAAGGTTCTATCAACCACTGATACAACCCTACGCACACCGACCATTTGCTTACATTGAAACAAGAAATAAATCTAGTTTGCGGGTATGAAGAGATAGCTTTGCAAGATAATAAAGAACATACAAATATAAGTTATTTTCTGATTTGTAAAAGGGCAATGAAGTAAAGAATTGTCCCTAGGCAATTGGATATGAAACGATAGTGATAATCATCTATTGCAGTTTTTATGCGGAAGGAGCCTACGTTAACATGTAGCAAAATTCATTGACTACATGTACTTATGATTGAAACTCTAGCAAGCATACGAAAATACCAAAGAGTCATTTAGGTAAAACCCAACCATAACATCAAGATCTAAGGTCCCCTTTAATTCCATATGCAACAATTAATGTACTAGGGTTTTGGTTTCGGTCACTCCAACAACTCATCATAAGCAAATCAATCACATATTGCAACACCCTACAACATGAAGCCCACATGTGTGCACAAACGGTGGGAACCATAGGACAACACCATAATAGCATAATACTCAAATCAACCATAGCATATCACAGTTAACCCATAGGACAAAAAGAATTTACTCGAACATAATAGAGATGCAACACATCATTGGATAATAATATATAGCATCAAACACCATGTTCAACTAGAGATTATAGCGGGTTGTGGGAGAGTACTCCGTTGCATAGAGAGGGATAAAGATGTTGATGACAACGGTGAAGTTGATGGAGACAATCGACATGACGATGATTACCCCGGCAGTGCTCCGACGCCAACGGGAGAGAGGGGGAGAGATGCCCCTCCTTCTTCTTCTTCCTTGGCCTTCTCCCTAGATAGGAGAAGCTTCCCCCCTCTGATACTTTGCCTCCATGGGTCCTGGGGAGTGAGAGCCCCTTTGGGATTGGAGCTCTCTTCTCCATTCTCTCTATTTTCTTCTCGGTTTTGGCATTGTTTCTAAGGCTGAGCACCGTTTCTTAAATATCTGAAGATCCTTAACTCCAAGTGCGCTAAAATTTTCAGGGGACCCCCCATAAAAATAGCTTTCTTGCGGCCAAAGTAGAGCCCTACCCGACCTTCATAGCCCCCACATGGGTCCCTCGTGCGGGTGGGGCCTAGGCCGAGCCCCAAGGTAGCGTGCCACCCTCGTGCACCAACTTAAGATGATTACTTCACCAAAAATCTTATATTTTTCATAAAAAATAACAAAAAAATTCAGGCCATTCAGGCTCCATGACTTTTTCACCTACCCCCCCACTAAAAACAACAATAGAAAACAAGAACTGTCCTTTGACACTGGATTAAAGGTTAGTCTAAATAAAATAATATAAACTATTGCAAAAAATATGTAAAAGTGGCATGATAATAGCATGAAACAATAAAAATATAGATACGTTTGAGATGTATCAGCATGGTGCCTGGAACACCCAACACCTCAATGAGTTCTCCTTTGGCAGGGGATTAATAGGTTAGTCCAAATAAAAATAATATAAATTGTTGCCAAAGGTATATAAAAGTGGCATGATATCGGCATTAAACAATAAAAAATATACATATGTTTGAGACATATAAGCATGGTTCCTGGAAGACCCAATGCCTCAATGAGTTCTTCTGGGATATGGGTGTTTGGGAGATTTCAAAGATTCATGCATCACCTAGTTTGCGCATGACTTTCTGCCTGATATTCAGATAGGCACGATCATTTTTTGGTCAAGAGTGCTTATAGACTTGCTATGGTAGACCGTGAGGAGGCGTTTGCAGGGGGCGTCCATCTCCAATCCTACTAGTGAGAGATCCTTGCGGAGCTGCATATGGCGTGCACAAGTTCTAAGGAAGCTGTAGGTCATGGCCTAGCAGACGGTGTTGGGGATCGTGCTATGACGACGTGCAAGGCCTCGCGCCAATTACCCTCACACGCACATGCGACCTATGACAACTCATGGCCTGGCTGACGGAGCCACAAGGGGCCCACAAGGGGGCATGGCACGCCTACCCCCCAAGGTGTGCCGTGCTGCCTTGCCGTCTCCTCGTTTGTCATCTGGACTCCCCCCTCCAAAGCTTCTAGGGTCCCTCCTGGTCCAGAGAAAATTGTCAAAAGTTTCATCGCACTTGGACTTCGTTTGGTAGGGATTTTCTGTAAAACCAAAAACATGTAAAAAACAGCAACTTGCACATGCACTGGGTTAATAGGTTAGTTCCCAAAAATGATATAAAATGGCATATAAATCATACGAGATTGATAATATAATAGCATGAAACAATAAAAATTTATAGATATGTTAGAGATGTATCAGCATCTGCCAGCTTAATTCCTGCTCGTCCTCGAGTAGGTAAATGAGAAAAACAAACATTTTGATGTTGACTGCTACCTAACATGTCTTATCATGTAATCATTTTACGGTATGAATATTGAGAAACAATGAAGTAATAGATATCAACATAATAATATCTATGAATACTAGAAAATAATATTACTCTTCAAAATATATGATGCTTAACGAATGTTACCCCTACTCATTGAATTATGTAAGCATGACATGACTCTGCCTTCCTAACATAATTACAAATCATGAGCACCCCGGTGCTGATGTCCTGCAAGAGCGCACGGTTTAGTTGTAGCTTTTTCGAAATAAGAGTATCGATCCCACACGGAGCACATGAATCAATCTTTCATCTCTTGAATGGTGCAAATAGAATGCCTATAAATTGTTAGTGATCCAAAGTAGTAGTGGTCGGATTCAGGGCTCCGCAGACCCAAGAAGGTTCGAACTCAGGGGCGCGTACAAATAACTCAAGCCTGCCTACTCGTCGCCCCACGACCTAGCCTAGCTGGACTCGCATGAAGGTGAGGAAGAAGATGAACACAATAGTTTACCAAGGTTCGGGCCATCTTTGGTGTAAAACCCTACTCCTGCTTTGTGGTGGATTGGCCTCACGAGGGGCTGAGGATGAACAAGTACAGAGGATGAACAACCTGGCGAGGGCTCGGGGTCGGAGTCGAGTGGATCCGATTGGGGGGGGGGGATCCTCTCTACGGTGGTGGCTAACCTATATTTATAGTGGCCTCGGTCCTCTTCCCCAAAAACCTAGGCGGGAAGGGATCACATAGTGGCCAATTTGGAAGGGGACAACTAGTACATCTTATCCTGACGAAAGGTGGCCTTTTCCTGCAAAGCTTCTGGTCGTGACGCAACGGTGGGCTCGGCAATGACATTCGTCCTGCCGTGCTGTCGGTCTTCTCTCCTTGCACAAGGATGGAAAGCTTTACCAGATTCCTCAGGAACCCATGCCTGCCCTTGCCTCCTTAGCACCAAAAAGGAAACTGCCTTCTCTGCACCCGCTGGTGCCCGTCTGGCCTTGGTCACCATGGCTTGCGTCATGGCAGCCTCATGAGGCTGGATACCTGCATACAAATCTCCGCTCCTCAGGAGGCCGCCTCAGGAGGTCTTGGCGTCGTCCGTCTCGCGAGGCTTGGCCCCTCGTGAGGGTCTTGTCTTGATAGTCTTGGAGGTGGGCTGCACCAGGCCATTGAAGGAGCCATGCCGTGGGCGGCATGCAGGCAATTCTGGGTACCCTGGTTCCCAGAACACCGACAGTAGCCCCTGGGCCCAAGGCGCGCCCGGACATGGCTTCGAGGCAAAGCCAAAGGGCAAGGGCGAAGCGCCGCGGCCCCCAATCGCCTGCAGGCCAGGCTGATGCGTGGTGCTTGATGGGACATGGGCATATCCGCTCCCCATGTTGCCTCGGCGCCTGCTACCGAGCCATCATTGCTTTCCCTTTGCCTTGCTCCAGATCCCCTTTCTCCCAGCCAAGATCATCTCCAGATCCGGTCGAGCTCCTCCCTCTTACTGCATCTCTGACTTCAAGATTTCATGAATGGCGTCCGAGAAAGCGAAGCTTGCCACACCGGCCGCTGGCTCGATCCCCTCTCCCGTGCTAGCCCTCGGCACGTCCTCCATCACCGAGGAGAAGCACCTCGCCGCCGCGCTCCTGCTCACGGCGAGCAACAACAATGAGTGGAACGAGACCATTCTCCTGGCCGGCTCCACCAAGCAAAGGACCTTGGCACAGACATTTTATCCCTTCTTCCTCCACAACATCTTCGTGGGGCTCATCTTGCCTTTCTCTGAGTTCTTTACCGCTGTCCTTGACCACTACCAGGTTCAGTCTCTGCATCTTCAACCCAACTCCATCTTCCTCCCGTCCATCTTTTCCTTCTACTGCAAGGCATTCATGGGCGTGAGGCCCTCCGTTCCGCTCCTCCGACACTTCTTCTACCTGCGGCTGCATGATCCAACCCAGCGCTCCGGCTGCGTGTCCTTCGTCACAGTCCACAAGAACGATGTGCTCATGAGGACCAGAAAGAAGGTGGAGAACTTCCGGTGCCAGTGGGTCTTCATGGACGCTAAGGGCCTCAATGCATGGCTGGAACTGCCAACCCAGCTGCCGGAGAAGCTCGATAGGTGGGGTCACGAGATGTTCTCTGACCCCCAGGCGGTGCCTGTCCTAAGGAAGATGACCATGTACATGGACGCCAGGGCGCTGACGGGGGGCATGCTCGTGAAGGACTTCCTGATGCAACGCCTAACCCCACTCCAGTCGCACACGCGCCCCATGTGGGAGTTCTAGGGCACAGATGATGACATCATACTACGCTCAGAGAGCTTGACGGGCGAGCAGCTGGACAAGTCCATGAACACCCTGCTCGAGGGCGAGCTGGGAGACCTCCTGGAGGCCTACGCACTGCTGTATCGCCGCGCCGACAGGGAGGCATTAGTCACCGCCATGCCCGTCTTCAATGAGCTGGGGCTTGTGTCGCTCGAGCACCCTAACTCCCCGGTGCTGGTGTCTTCTGGCGACAACGCCGGCGAAGAGGGCGAGGAGGACTCAAAGGCGACTGAGGACGATGTGGCGGAGATCTCTCCCCCGTCCCAGAGCGAGCTCCTCCGTGGCCTCGCAGATGACGATGATGCCGGCGAGCCCCTGGCCGTGGAATCTCCACACTCCATCGAGGTTCTCATGAGGTCTAGAGCCACTCCTCAGGCCCCGCGGAGGTCAGGCCAGGCGACCCCAAAGAAGAGCAGGGTGGCACCCCCAGGGCGACGCCTGTGCCTCGCCAAGCGGCAGCCCCGCGCCAAGGCGGAGGCCAAGTTGGAGGCCCTCCAGGAGGAACAAGCCTCGTGTAGCCAAAGGCTCCAACAGTAGGAGGAGGACCTGAAGGCCAACGAGGCAAACCTCGCCGATTGCAACACCGAGCTGGCCCAGGTGGCCACTGACTAGGCCGCGGAGCGTGGCTGCCTTGACGCGTTGAAGAAGGAGGTGACCGATGCCCAGGTAGCCCATGCTCAGCATGTCTCCGAGGCGGCAACCCAGCTGGAGGCCACGGAGAAAGCCCTCGTTGCCGTCGATAAGAAGGCGGCCACGGACCGCGAGACTTTCCTAGCCCTCGAGCTCGAGTTTCGCAAGGTGCTATGCTCCACCCACAGGGGAGGGTATGAAGAGCCGCTGGCGACCCCTGAAGATGGTCTTGCAGGGTTCCTCCCCAAGCTTGCCGAAGCGCTCAAGGGTTCCGCCGCTGAGGTGGACTCCTTCCTGGAGGTGGAGTGTCGCTCACTCTTCACCGCAGTCGCGACGCGCGTCTTCAGCCACCTCTACCTCTAGGACCCCGGCTTCAATCTCAACTCCCTGATCAACCCGGTGGCACCGAGTCGCGTGATGCTGCCGCATAGGCTATGAGGGACCAGGTGGATGCGCTGCTGGTGAGGTACCTCTGCGTCCCCATCCCTGGGGCTCCGGTAGCAGAAGTCGAAGGCGGTGAGGATGGTGGCAGCATTGTCGACGAGGGGCTTCCAACGAGCAGGGTAGGCGGCGGTGGTGGCACTCCTTCTTAGTTTTATCCTGCAACATTTACCGTGCCTCATGGAGGCGTATGACTTCTGTTTAAGCTTGTGGAATAATCTGTCCTTGTAATAATTATTAGGACTCCCATGGTTTCCTTATTGCGCCAAGTTCCCTTCGTGCTTGCTTTGGTGCTCTGCGTCGGCAGGGCCCAGCCCCCTGCATACCTCGACCATCGTTGGGGCATCCGGATCACCGGGACGACACCAAGGGGCTAGCAGCTACGTGACTAGTGAGTCCCCTGAGTCATGATGCTCAGAAGGTCCCCCTTGACGTGCGAGCAGCCCTCATGAAGTTAATGTGGACGCCAGGGCGTACCCCTTCGCGCTCTACGTCGGCAGGGCCCAGCCCCGCGCATACCTTGACCGCCGTTGGGGCGTATGGATCACCAGGATGACACCAAGGGGCGAGGGGCTACGTGACTAGTGAGGCCCCTAAGCCGCGATGCTCAGGAGGTCCCCCTTGACGTGCGAGCAGCCCTCATAAAGGAAACGTGGGTGCCGGGAGTCCCACATACCTGTGCCCACCAGCTTTCGCCCGGGGGGAACGCGAGAAGACCAGGTGCCCAGACCTGGTAGGGTGGCGTGTGCCAGGCATGGCCTGAGCATAGCCCCCATGTACAACCCCCTTGTGCGATCCTCCCAAGGGGAAAGTTGTGGGGTGTTACCGGCCAAAGAGCCGAAAGGCTGTCCTGAGGTTGGTGCGGCTATGAGGGCACCCTTAGTTGTTTATTCACCAGCGCGGAGCATGGTTCTTCCACTTTAGCGTGGGCATAGCTGCTCCTCGGCCGCGTCGTCCACCAGAGCAGAGCATGGGGCTTCCACTAGTGCATGGGCATAGTCGCTCCTCGACCGTGTCGTCCGCCAGCGCGGAACATGGGGCTTCCACTGGTGCGTGGGTGGGAGTTCCCTCTAGGGGAGACTCCGGGGTGTGTACAACCCCGTTCGTACGCATGTCTAGCATGACAGAACTGGAGGCGGTGTATCTAGGCACTTGTGAGCCAGCGCGTGAGTCACGAGGCCCTACCTCAAGGCAGGTTGCGCCTGATTTTTGCGGCACGGGGCGCACATAAGACACCTGTGGGGCGATGGGGGGTCCTGTGCCGAATGCCCCTCCGGAGGTTATCGCATGAGAAGGCCGGACACCAATGACCCCAGGAGGTGACATGAACGGGGTCGGCCTGCTAGACAGAGCTCAACCATTGGTTTTACCAACGCTACAGGGACGGACCCGAGCACAGACGCCGTGCCAAGACTTCTAATGCAACGATCCCATAGAAAAACAACCGGTGCACGGCTTCCGCTACGGCGAAGCGCCGAATTGCGATTGTCTGAACCGGGCCACGCGCCCTTGCTTGCCCATGCACGATTAGCTCATGCGAGAACAAGGCACCAAGGAACACGGGAGGTGACACACACGGGAGCTGGCCCGCGGGATAGAGCTTGGTCGCTTGGGTTTGTCAATGCTATAGGGACGAACTCGAGCACAAACACCGTGCCAGTCCTTAATCATGAGGCGGCCGCGGGCGGGTTCACAAGGGCGCAGCGACATCATGGTGATGAAGCACCGGACATGCATTTGAAATACTTAGGAAATTCATGAAGGCAAGGCCAGTTCTGATACATGTGCAAAAGTGATACAACTGCGGGGTTCAGCCTTGGCAGCCTGAGGATGATGCAGCCCGAGGGGCACCCTTAGTTGAACAAACCAAAAAGTCACCTGGCACGATCATCGTAGAAGCGTTGGAGTAGCCAAAGACACGCGCTGCGGAGATCGCTCGTCACGAGCCGACCGACTCCTGAGGCCTGGGAGGCTTGATACGTCTCCAACGTATCTATAATTTTTGATTGTTCCATGTTGTTATATTATCATTCATTGATGTTTTACAATCATTTTATAGTCATTTTATATCATTTTTGGTACTAACCTATTGACATAGTGCCCAGTGTCAGTTGATGTTTTCTGCTTGTTTTTTACATCGCAGGAAATCAATACCAAACGGAGTCCAAACGCAGCCTCCTGCACCACCTCTTTGCTCTATAAATACCCCAACATTCCAGAAACCCTAGGGGAGTCGATGAAAATCAATTCCAGCCGCCGCAAGTTCCAGAAACACCAGATCCAATCTAGACACCATCGTGGAGGGGTTCATCATGTCTATTGGTGCCTCTCCGATGATGCGTGAGTAGTTCTTTGTAGACCTATGGGTCCGTAGTCAGTAGCTAGATGGCTTCCTCTCTCTCTCTCTCTCTTGATTCTTAATACAATGGTCTCTTGGAGATCCATATATGTAAGTCTTTTTGCGGTGTGTTCGTTGGGATCCGATGAACTTTGAGTTGATGATCAGATCTATGTTTTTATCCATGAAAGTTATTTGAGTTTTCTTTGATCTCTTATATGCATGATTGCTTATAGCCTCGTATTTCTTCTCCAATATTTGGGTTTTGTTTGGCCAACTTGATCTATTTATCTTGCAATGGGAAGAGGTGCTTTGTGATGGGTTCGATCTTACAGTGCTTGATCCCAGTGACAGAAGGGGAAATGACACGTATGTATCATTGCTATTAAGGATAACAAGATGGGGTCTATTTCTACATAAATAGATCTTGTCATTGTTCTTATTGCATTACTCCGTTTTTCTATGAACTTAATACACTAGATGCATGCTGGATAGCGGTCGATGTGTTGAGTAATAGTAGTAGATGCAGGCAGGAGTGGGTCTACTAATCTTGGACGTGATGCCTATATAATGATCATTGCCTGGATATCGTCATGATTATTTGAAGTTTTATCAATTGCCCAACAGTAATTGTTTTCACACCGTTTGCTATTTTTCTCAAGAGAAGCCACTAGTGAAACCTATGACCCCCGGGTCTCTTCTTATCATATTTGCCTTTGCGATCTATTTTCCTTCGCTTTTATTTTCAGATTTATTATACAAAAAATACAAAAATACCTTGCTGCACTTTATTTTATTTGTGATCTATTTATCCTATCTATCACAACTTTATCACGTCTTCTCGCCAATTTGAGGCACCATTACCCGAATGGGATTGACAACCCCTTTAACACGTCGGGTTACGAGTATTTGTTATTTGTGTGCAGGGGCTGTTTACGCTGTGTTGCTTGGTTCTCCTACTGGTTCAATAACCTTGGTCTCATCACCGAGGGAAATACCTACCATCGATGTGCTGCATCATCCCTTCCTCTTTGGGGAAATACCGATGTAGTTCAAGCAGGCATCAAGGCTCTAGAGGTCTGGGGGCTCTCAAGGGTCCGATACCTCCTCCGTCAGGACCGCCCGGCATTTGGCCTCGTGAGCGGCCCACACACTCTACACGAGGCGCTGGTATGAGGCGGCCACGTTCAGCAGGCCAAACGGCATGCAGACGTAGCTGCAGGGGTAGCCCCCGCTCCGGCCGATGCGGGACGGCCAGAAGAGGTCCTATGAAGCAGCCCTATTGAGGCTTGGGATGTTGACGCGAACGCACAGCTCGCTGCCCATGTCAGGGGTCGCGGCTGCACTTGGTGGTGCGGGGCGACGCTCGCCACGCATGGCTCGCGCCTCCTAAAGCTCTTCGATTGCCTCAGTGATGAACTCTTGCACGCCTGGATCCTGTCGCCTTGCGCCTTTCTCACGGAGGCGCGCGGCGAAGCGCGCCCCCATGTGGTGCCCGAACGCCTCCCTCGTCATGCTGGGTAGGTCAGAGGCCCTCCAGATGAGATCTCCCGAGCCCGTCCTGAGGGGGGAGCCGGGCGCCCCTTCCTATGCGAGAGGGAAAGGCGTCCTAGCAGAGGGCATGAGGCCAGAGGTACGATCGTCACGCGCCCCGGCCTCCTGACGGCCCTTGAGGAGGAGCTGCTTCTTCTTCTCGGGGATGGCCTCAGGAGGCAGGATGGCATCCTCGCCATTTGAGTTCTCAACCTCCTGAGCCTGATAGGAGCGCTCGAGGGACCACACCGCATCCTTCTCTTTGCAAGCAACCGTGATGATACCACCGCTTCCTGGCATCTTGAGAACATTGTAGCCGTGGTGAGTTGCTGCCATGAACTTGATGAGGGCTGGATACCCGAGGATGGCGTTGTACGGGAGGCCTATGTGGGCGACGTCAAAGTCGATGAGCTTAGTTTGGTAGTTGTCGCGCTTGACGAAGGTGACTGGGAGGCGCACCTGCCCCAGGGGAATGGTGGAACCATCGGTCACTCCTAAGAAAGGCTTGGTGGGCAGAAGCTGGTCATAGGGCACTTGGAGCATTTCAAACGTCTGAATAGAGAGAACGTTGAGCCCAGCACCACCGTCGATGAGGGTCTTGGTGACAAGGACGTTGCTGATGGTTGGTGTGCAGAGCATTGGGAGCGCACCGGCGACGGTTGAGCACTTGAGCTGGTCCATGGAGTCAAAGGTGATGGCACGCTTGGACTACCCGAGGGGACGTGACGCCTCAAGCTTAGGGAGGGCCACATTCACCTCCCGAGCGAACTTCTTGAAGATGCAATGAGATGCGGGAGCCAGAGCACCACCCAGGATGCAAGCGATCACGCGAGGCTCTTAGAAGCCCCCAGCCCCATCATCTTGCCGGTTGTCGTCGTTTCTCCTTGGCGGCGGCAGCGCTGGGAGGCCGACGTTACCCTGAGGTCGGTCTTCATGAGGCTGGTTCCTGCAAGGACCGTCACGAGGCTAGCCCTGCTAGTGGTCCTCGCGGGATTGGTCGGGCCAGTCTTGGTGGGCGTCGCGGTTGTCCCTGCGGCCTCCGTCGTGGCCTCCTCCACGATCGTAACCGCAGTTGCTATGCTCAGGAAGGCTGCCAAGGCACCTGTTTCAGATTGCCCTGAGCTCCTGGCAGTCGTTGGTGTTGTGGTTGTGGACGTTGTGGAAAATGCAGAATGGGCGGTTGCCTCTGGGGGGTTCATCGTGGTCACGGCCATGCTTCATCTCAGGATCGGCCGCAAGCACAGCAGGGCCCTTGCACTTTGCATCCTTAGCCTTGCCCTTCTTGTCTTCAGGATCGCCCTCCGGGAGCTCTAGGATGGAGAGGCGACCTTCCTCTGCCCTTGCGCACCTGCTCGCCATGTTGAACATCTCCACGGCCGAGCACAGGTCCTCGTGGATGGCGAGTTCCTCCTTCATCTTGACATCCCAGACGCCATGAGAGAACGCTAAAATGATGGCCTCGTCTGACACCTTTGGGATCTTGAGGCGGACGTTTGTGAAGCGCTATATGTACTTGTGCAAGGTCTCGCCCGGCTGCTGCTTCACGCGCCATAGGTCGCCTACTGCAGGAGCACGGTTACGAGTACCCTGGAAGTTGGCGATGAAGCGCTCGCGAGGCTCATCCCAGGAGGAGATCGACCCCACCGGAAGGTTCAGGAGCCAAGAGCGCACGCCGTCCTTGAGGGCCATGGGGAACCAGTTCGCCATGACCTTGTCGTTGCCGTTCACTGCTTCAATGCTCAACTCGTAGAGCTGGAGAAATTTTGAAGGGTCGGGAGTGCCGTCATAGCATGGAGGCAGGTCTGTATTGAACTTGTCGGGCCAAACAACGTGCCGCAGCTCCGGGGTGAAAGCATGGCAACCCGCCGCACTAACAGGTGCCGGCCACATGGGTGGAACTTGGTCCTGTCGCCCGCGTGCCACCGCCTCCGGTTGCACACGATCTTGACGTGGCGGCGCGGGAAGTGCGCACGCTTCTCCTTAGGGCCGCTGCACCACCTGGCAGCTTGCTTCGCATCGAAGCCCTGCGCGGCGGGTCGCGTTGGGGCGCCTCACGCCTGGGCTCTGGGTTGGCGCCGCACAGTGGAGGAGGAGGGGGTGCGCTGGGAGCCACAACACCCGCCTGGGACGGCGGGGTGCGAGGCGAATGGGATGGTACAGGGGCCTCACCGGCGGCGTTGACGAGCTCAGCGATGCGGCCGAGCCAGTCATCATAGAGGTTGTTGGTCGGGTGGCAACGCAGAAGCTCACGCGCCATGAGAAGTTCAGCCTGCACATTTGCCGGCCCACGATGAGCATGAGAAGACGACGTTGTGGCTGAAGCAGGTGATGGAGTTGCGGTGCGACCATCACGCCACACGAAAGGTGGCAGAGACAAGTCCTGCTGCTCGCGAGGAGCAGGGTCAGTGGCAGTGTTAGCCATCGGGGAGGTAGAGCGACGAGGAGCGCCGTTGCCCACGGGTGCTGTCTGGGAGACACGAGTGGCCCGACGCTTGGCACGGACATGGCGAGCGTCGGCCATGGGAGCGACGAAATAAAGTCGGATCGAACGATGGAAGAAGGACTTCGACCCGCCCCTACTTGGCATGCCAAATGTCAGATTCAGGGCTCTGCAGACCCCAAGAAGGTTTGAACTCAGGGGCGTGTACGAAGAACTCAACCTCTCAAGCCTGCTTACTCATCACCCCATGACCTAGCTGTCACGCCCAATATGCGATACTATCCGAAAGAGACTCGAAGGTCCCACCAAGGATAGAACCACATATTGAAACGCTTTTGCAAGGTGGATATCATTACATCAACATTACATAATAGATAGGGATACATACAAGAGGCATACAATGCCACACGAATACAACATCACAATACATAAGAGCATCATTCGACTACGGATGAAACACAAACAGAAACTCAAACGACATCCACCCTGCTAGCCCAGGCTGCCGACCTGGAACCTATCCCCTGATCGAAGAAGAAGCAGAAGAAGAACTCAAGCAAGCAAGCATCGCTCTCGCGTCATGATCCTTGCATAACCTGTACCTGAAACTGTTGTTGTAGTAATCTGTGAGCCACGAGGACTCAGCAATCCCATTACCATGGGTATCAAGACTAGCAAAGCTTAAAGGGAAAGGAAGGGGTAAAGTGGTGAGGCTGCAACAGCGACTAAGCATATATGGTGGCTAACATACGCAAATAAGAGCGAGAAGAGAGCAAATGGAATGGTCATGAAACTAGCAATGATCAAGAAGTGATCCTGAACTCCTACTTACGTCAAACTTAACCCAAAACCGTGTTCACTTCCCGGACTCTGCCAAAAAGAGACCATCACGGCTACACACACGGTTGATGCGTTTTAATTCGGATCTGGTGTCAAGTTATCTACAACTGGACATTAACAAATTCCCATCTGCCTATAACCGCAGGCACGGCTTTCGAAAGATTATACCTTGCAGGGGTGTCCCAACTTAGCCCATGATAAGCTCTTGCGATCAACGAAGGATATACCTTCTCCCAGGAAGACCCGATCAGACTCGGAATCCCGGTTTACAAGACATTTCGACAATGGTAAAACAAGACCAGCAAGACCGCCCGATGCGCCGACAATCCCGATAGGAGCTGCACATATTTCGTTCTCAGGGCAACACCGGATGAACACTACGTACAACTAAAACCAGACCTCGAGTTTCCCCGAGGTGGTGCTGCAAGTGGCTCTGGTTCGGACCAACACTTAGACAAGCACTGGCCCGGGGGGGGGGGGCTATAATAAAGATGACCCTCGAGAGAGCGACTCCCAAGGGAAAAATAGGTGGTGGTGAGGCAAATGGTAAAACCAATGTTGGGCCTTGCTGGAGGAGTTTTATTCAAAGCGAACTGTCAAGGGGGTCCCATAAATCACCCAACCGCGTAAGGAACGCAAAATCCGGGAACATAACACCGGTATGACGGAAACTAGGGGCGACAAGAGTGGAACAAAACACCAGGCATAAGGCCGAGCCTTCCACCCTTTACCAAATATATAGATGCATTAATTGAATATGAGATATTGTGATATCCCAACAAAAACCTATCCATCATGGAGCAATCTTCAACTTCACCTGCAACTAACAACGCTATAAGAGGGGCTGAGCAAAGTGGTAACATAACCAAGCAATGGTTTGCTAGGAAGGGTGTCAAAGGTTAGAGGTTCATGGCAATTTGGGAGGCTTGATAAATAGGTGATAGGTAGCGCAACATAGCGATAGAACGAAGCAACTAGCATAGCAATGATAGTAGTGAGATCCAGGGTAGCGGTCATCTTGCCTGAAATCCCGCAAGGAAGAAGAACGAGTCCATGAAGAAGACGAACGGGAGTAGTCGAACGAATCCTCATAATCGCAACATTACCGGAACTAAGAAGCAACACTGGAAAGAAACAAACAACATGGTAAATGCACAAGCATAAACATGGCATGATGCACAAACAAGTATGATGCATGTCCGGTTTAAAGAGCATGGCATGGCAAAGTGCAACAAACAACAGTACAAATTAAGTGGAGCTCAATATGCAACGAGTTGCATATTGACAAAACTTCACAACATTTATTTAGTTCGCTCTCGTTTAGGTACACAACAATATTAAATGTTGTTAAACATGGCAAGAGGTGAAGCAAGAGAAAACTAACTATCTAGGCAAGTTTAAATGAGGCCGGAAGTTACAAACAACAATTCTGGAAAATCCCCATATGCAAATTATGAATTTGGTACTGTTCTGCCCTAAACACAATTTTTGTTGTTGTTAAACAGGAAAATAAAGTGCAACATGTTAATCTATGCATTATTCCACCCCATTTACATATCAAGTTTATTTAAAACGGAGCTACGGTTATTTAGTTATGAAATAAACCATTTTAGTATGTCATTTATGCAAAATTAATGGAAACAACAATTTTAAACATCTTAGACATGAATGGAAGTTGGACATTGTGAAACTATATGAAAATCTGAGCAAGATGCATATATGACATGTTTCGATCCGATGCACGATTATTTAAATATGAGTAAAGCAAATAAATGGCATTTCCTGCAACTATGCAATACTGGGTAAAATAACTAAATGCACAGGCAGAAAAAAAACATGCAATGAGCTAGGACAGAGACGCATCAATAAAACAAAACAACAACGAAAAAGAAGAGAACCTGGAATTGAACCCAGTACCTCCTGAATCGTTGCAGACTCAAAAAACCACTGGGATAGCAGTGTATTGGTGATATGAGATGGGATGGATGCAACATGAAGAAGAACAAGGGCTTGATCAGGATGAGCCAAAATTGGTGCAAAAAGATGTTGGCATGGTGATTTGATCCCTGGTTGCAAACCTGCTAGTCTAACCAGTAGTACCAAGAGTGCACCTAAGATAATTCGCAGGGAAACTGTAACTGAGCCTTCCACCCTTTACCAAATATATAGATGCATTAATTGAATATGAGATATTGTGATATCCCAACAAAAACCTATCCATCATGGAGCAATCTTCAACTTCACCTGCAACTAACAACGCTATAAGAGGGGCTGAGCAAAGTGGTAACATAACCAAGCAATGGTTTGCTAGGAAGGGTGTCAAAGGTTAGAGGTTCATGGCAATTTGGGAGGCTTGATAAATAGGTGATAGGTAGCGCAACATAGCGATAGAACGAAGCAACTAGCATAGCAATGATAGTAGTGAGATCCAGGGTAGCGGTCATCTTGCCTGAAATCCCGCAAGGAAGAAGAACGAGTCCATGAAGAAGACGAACGGGAGTAGTCGAACGAATCCTCATAATCGCAACATTACCGGAACTAAGAAGCAACACCGGAAAGAAACAAACAACATGGTAAATGCACAAGCATAAACATGGCATGATGCACAAACAAGTATGATGCATGTCCGGTTTAAAGAGCATGGCATGGCAAAGTGCAACAAACAACACTACAAATTAAGTGGAGCTCAATATGCAACGAGTTGCATATTGACAAAACTTCACAACATTTATTTAGTTCGCTCTCGTTTAGGTACACAACAATATTAAATGTTGTTAAACATGGCAAGAGGTGAAGCAAGAGAAAACTAACTATCTAGGCAAGTTTAAATGAGGCCGGAAGTTACAAACAACAATTCTGGAAAATCCCCATATGCAAATTATGAATTTGGTACTGTTCTGCCCTAAACACAATTTTTGTTCTTGTTAAACAGGAAAATAAAGTGCAACATGTTAATCTATGCATTATTCCACCCCATTTACATATCAAGTTTATTTAAAACAGAGCTACGGTTATTTAGTTATGAAATAAACCATTTTAGTATGTCATTTATGCAAAATTAATGGAAACAACAATTTTAAACATCTTAGACATGAATGGAAGTTGGACATTGTGAAACTATATGAAAATCTGAGCAAGATGCATATATGACATGTTTCGATCCGATGCACGATTATTTAAATATGAGTAAAGCAAATAAATGGCATTTCCTGCAACTATGCAATACTGGGTAAAATAACTAAATGCACAGGCAGAAAAAAAACATGCAATGAGCTAGGACAGAGACACATCAATAAAACAAAACAACAACGAAAAAGAAGAGAACCTGGAATTGAACCCAGTACCTCCTGAATCGTTGCAGACTCTAAAAACCACTGGGATAGCAGTGTATTGGTGATATGAGATGGGATGGATGCAACATGAAGAAGAACAAGGGCTTGATCAGGATGAGCCAAAATTGGTGCAAAAAGATGTTGGCATGGTGATTTGATCCCTGGTTGCAAACCTGCTAGTCTAACCAGTAGTACCAAGAGTGCACCTAAGATAATTCGCAGGGAAACTGTAACCGAGCCTTCCACCCTTTACCAAATATATAGATGCATTAATTGAATATGAGATATTGTGATATCCCAACAAAAACCTATCCATCATGGAGCAATCTTCAACTTCACCTGCAACTAACAACGCTATAAGAGGGGCTGAGCAAAGTGGTAACATAACCAAGCAATGGTTTGCTAGGAAGGGTGTCAAAGGTTAGAGGTTCATGGCAATTTGGGAGGCTTGATAAATAGGTGATAGGTAGCGCAACATAGCGGTAGAACGAAGCAACTAGCATAGCAATGATAGTAGTGAGATCCAGGGTAGCGGTCATCTTGCCTGAAATCCCGCAAGGAAGAAGAACGAGTCCATGAAGAAGACGAACGGGAGTAGTCGAACGAATCCTCATAATCGCAACATTACCGGAACTAAGAAGCAACACCGGAAAGAAACAAACAACATGGTAAATGCACAAGCATAAACATGGCATGATGCACAAACAAGTATGATGCATGTCCGGTTTAAAGAGCATGGCATGGCAAAGTGCAACAAACAACACTACAAATTAAGTGGAGCTCAATATGCAACGAGTTGCATATTGACAAAACTTCACAACATTTATTTAGTTCGCTCTCGTTTAGGTACACAACAATACTAAATGTTGTTAAACATGGCAAGAGGTGAAGCAAGAGAAAACTAACTATCTAGGCAAGTTTAAATGAGGCCGGAAGTTACAAACAACAATTCTGGAAAATCCCCATATGCAAATTATGAATTTGGTACTGTTCTGCCCTAAACACAATTTTTGTTGTTGTTAAACAGGAAAATAAAGTGCAACATGTTAATCTATGCATTATTCCACCCCATTTACATATCAAGTTTATTTAAAACGGAGCTACGGTTATTTAGTTATGAAATAAACCATTTTAGTATGTCATTTATGCAAAATTAATGGAAACAACAATTTTAAACATCTTAGACATGAATGGAAGTTGGACATTGTGAAACTATATGAAAATCTGAGCAAGATGCATATATGACATGTTTCGATCCGATGCACGATTATTTAAATATGAGTAAAGCAAATAAATGGCATTTCCTGCAACTATGCAATACTGGGTAAAATAACTAAATGCACAGGCAGAAAAAAAACATGCAATGAGCTAGGACAGAGACGCATCAATAAAACAAAACAACAACGAAAAAGAAGAGAACCTGGAATTGAACCCAGTACCTCCTGAATCGTTGCAGACTCTAAAAACCACTGGGATAGCAGTGTATTGGTGATATGAGATGGGATGGATGCAACATGAAGAAGAACAAGGGCTTGATCTGGATGAGCCAAAATTGGTGCAAAAAGATGTTGGCATGGTGATTTGATCCCTGATTGCAAACCTGCTAGTCTAACCAGTAGTACCAAGAGTGCACCTAAGATAATTCGCAGGGAAACTGTAACTGAACCAACAGTTCCAGCGAACCTGACAGAAAGATGAAAAAGAAACAGGGCAAAATTGTGGGCACCCTGGGATTTGATCCCAGGACCTCCTGGATGTGTGCACGAGGGAGAAACCACTGGGTTAGCTTAGCATTCGTGATACAAAGTGCGCCCAGGCTCTTTTGAGCTATCCAACAACAGGTCGAGCTTGGCCATGGCTGCACGGCTACAACCGGCGGCGAGGGCAAGCACAAGCGACGACCGTTGGGGTGATGAACCTGCGGCGGGCGTGCGGATTTGGGAGGCGGTGCTACCAGCGGAAGGCTTGAGGGTGTGTGGAAGCTGTGTGAGTGAGCATGCGTGTACAGGAGCGAGCATGGCGAGCTACAGGCGCAACCATGAACGGCGGCCTGGTGGTGATGATGCGTGAGGATATGCATGTGATGTTTGGCGTGTTCTGGAGTTGCACGCGCAGGTGCAAGGAAGGGGCGGCCATGTGCAACTGTGAGTGTGTGCGCGCTAGGCAAGGCTAGGAAAAGGACGCGGGCGCTCGAGCTCGAGCACGGCTCGACTCAGGGCATGGCAAGCAGCGGCGACGGCAACAGGGTACGGTGAGCCGGTGGCAGAGCTGCGAAAGAAGGCACGAGGCCAGTGGGACGTCTACGGAGCCAACTGGGCCTCGGAATGCGCGGGATGCAGAGAGCGTGTTGCTGGTTCCTGAGAAAATTTCAGAAAACACCAGAGCGGCGAGAGCGCGACGTGAAACCGATCCCAGGCACGTCTACGGTGATTGATATGCGGCAGCAGAAGAGATAGGGGTAGCAGGTATACCTAGCTCACCCTAGGACACGGATAAATCAATGTAGACGAGCCATCGGCGACGCGGACGACCTCTGAACCCAACGCAGTTCCTGTCCGAGGAAGAAGGAAGCAGAGGAAGACGTCAGGCGCGGGACTTGGCGACTCCTTATGTGACGCAGATGTAGCAGCGGGCGAAGAGGACGTCGACGAACTTGCGGGACACGAACGGCGAGGAAGAAGACGAAGGAGTTCACGGCGGCGACATGGCTGGTCCTCCAGTGCGCTCGGGATGCGCGGGAGCGATGGATCGGATGGATTGGCGTGGCTTACTGGGTGGCGGCAGAGATGGGGAAAAGAGGGGGATCGGGGGAACCCTAGGGAAGCAGGGGTGAATTTATAGGAGGGCCAGGAGGCGTCAAGGAGTCGTGGTGAAACCACGATGGCCATGTGCGCTCTTCACTGAGAGTTACTGTGAGAGAGAGAGGGTGCGTGAGGTGGAAGAAAAAGGTGAGGGGAGAGGATGACAGGTGGGTCCGGCCCGGTGCATGAGCAAATTTACCAAGGGAAGAGGAGCAAAGGCCAGGCACGGGCTGGGTTGCGGGTGATGTTGGGCTGCGCTGCAGCTGCGCTGGGCTGTTGGTTTCCTCAGCTTCTTCCCTATTTTTCAAACAGAAAAGAAGAGAGAAAAGTGCAGGGAGTTTGGATAGGGTAGTAGCCAAGATGAAAATATTTATGGACTGCTGGTATAATGGAAAATTCAGTAAAATTGGTTTGGATATTTTACAGACAGAAATTTAAATCAAGTTTGAATGAAGAGTTAAATTCTAGCCCAACCAAAACAACTTACAAAGAGCTGCAACTTGGAAGAGAGGGTGTAGGCATGATGTAAGATTTACAGAAAAATAAGTGATCATTTTACTGGGACAGGAAAATGCCACTTGCAATAAATGTGTGAGAATTGAAAGGAAGAGGCTAGTGACGGGGTGTTGCACTTGATGATGATTTAGATGGAAGGGCAAGATGGAACAACAAAGAAGATGAGGAGAAAGAGTTCACAAAGATAACAAGCACACAACAAATGTGCACACGATGAATATGCACACTACAAGGATGATCATGATGCAAATGCAACAAAATGACATAGGCAAAATCACATCATGAAGCATAGAACAAAGCAAGTGAGACGACCATGGCAAGCAAACAAGGATGGTACAATGCAATATAATAAAATATGAGCATGATGCAAGAGCAAAATATGGCAATGGCATTCATCATGAACATGGCAACAACACATGGAGGAAATGAAATATGCAAAATAATTATAATAATGCAACAAACATAAAAAACACACGGCAACAACTAAAATAAATGGAAGACATCTGGAGCATCGGATCCGGGGCGTTACACTAGCGTAGCCGGACTCGCGTGAGGGTGAGGAAGAAGATGAACACACCAGTTTACCCAGGTTCAGGCCACCTTGCGGTGTAAAACAATGCTCCTTTTTTTGGTGGACTGGCCTCACGAGGGGCTGAGGATGAGCAAGTACAGAGGATGAACAACCTCGCAAGGGCTCAGGGTCAGATTCAAATGGATCCGATCGGGGGAGGATCCCCTCAGCGGTGGTGGCTAACCTATATTTATAGTGGCCTCGGTCCTCTTCCCCCAAAACCTAGGCGGGAAGGGATCACACAGTGGCCAATTTGAAAGGGGACAAGTAGTATGTCTTATCCTGATGAAAGGTGGTCTTTGCCTGCAAAGTTTCTGGTTGTGACACAGCGGTGGGCTCCACGACATCCGTCCTGCCATGCTGGTGGTCTTGGTCTCTTTGCACCGGGATGGAAACCTTTGCCATATTCCTCTAGAACCCATGCCTGTCCTTGCCTCCTTAGCACCAAATAGGAAACTACTTTCTCTGCGCCCGCTGGCGCCCGCCTGGCCTTGGTCATCATGGCTTGCGTCATGGCGGCCTCATGAGGCTGGGTACCTGCATAGAAATCTCCGCTCCTCGAGATGCCATCTGGGAAGGCCGCTCCCTCGGGAGGTCTTGGTGTCGTCCGCCTCGCAAGGCTTGGCCGCTCACGAGGGTGTTGTCTTGATGGTCTTGGAGGTGGGCCGTACTAGGTCGTCGAAGGAGCCATGCTATGGGCCGTAGGCAGGCAAGTCTGGGCACCATGGTTCCTAGAACGCCGACAGTAGTAAAGTGATGGAAATGATGGTGCAAGTGTAAAGATAAATAATTCAACTAAATTAAATAATTAAAGTTGCGAAATGAGACTTGAGACAAATGGGTTCGAAGTGTTCCCAGGGAGTCTGGAATCCCCTCTAGTCTGCATCTATAGCGGTGCCTAAACACAATACTACTTTGGATTCCTAAGCCACTTTGCATATTTCTTTAGTGGGCAGAGCCGGTACAGATACGTGCATACTCTAGGTAGCCCCTGATACATCTCCAACCTATCTATACTTTTTGATTGTTCCATGCTATTATAGTATCAATCTTGGATGTTTTATATGCAATTATATATCATTTTTGGGACTAATCTATTAACCTAGTGCCAAGTGTCAGTTGCTGTGTTTTTCCCTGTTTTTGGTTTTCCAGGAAATTAGTACCAAATGAAACAAAACTTTTTGATGATTTTTTCTGGACAAGGGAGACCCTAGAAGGTCCGGGAGGAGACCAGAAGGCAAACGAGGAGACGACAAGGCAACATGGCACACCCAGGGGAGTAGGCGCGCCCTGATGCCTTGGGGGCCCCTCGTGGATCCGTCTGACCTAATTCCACCTCTGTAAATTCTATAAAATCGGGAAACCGACAGAGAGCCACCCAAAATTCTTTTTCCGCCGCTGCAAGTTTCTGTTCTTCCACGGTCCCATCTGGAGGCCTTTTCCGGCACCCTACCGGAGGGGGAATCGATCACGGAGGGCTTCTACATCAACCTTGTTAACCTTCCAATGATGTGTGAGTAGTTTACCACAGACCTACGGGTCGATATCTAGTATCTAGATGGCCTTTTCTCTCTCTTCGATCTTCAATACTATGTTCTCCTCGATGTTCTTGCAGATCTATTTGATATAATATTCTTTTGCGATGTGTTTGTTGGGATCAGTGATGAATTGTGGGTTTATGATCAAATTAATCATGAATATTAATTTAGTCTTCTCTGAATTCTTTTATGCATGATTATTATAACTTTGCATTTCTCTCCAATTGATCCGTTTGATTTGGCCAACTAGATTGATTTATCTTGCAATGCGAGAGGTGCTTTGCAATGGGTTCAATCTTGCGGTGCTCTATATCCCGGTGACAGAAGGGGACAAGACACGTATTTGTATTGTTGCCATTAAGGGGAAAACAACGGGGTTTATTCATATTGGTTGGATTTACTTTGTCTACATCATGTCATCTTGCTTAAGGCATTACTCCATTTTTCATGAACTTAATATTCTAGATGCATGCTGGATACACTACAAAAAAAGACACATCCCGACATTTTGGGCCGAACAATTTTTTTCTGTCATACTTATGACACTTCTATGATGATAATTGTGACAAAACCCGGTATCATCATAGATTTGGTGGGCTCCTACTTCTATGACAAAAATTCATGACAGAAAATGGGCTTTTCGTCCTGGGCGGGCCGAAGACGCAACTGCATGACATTCTTTGGGCTGTCCATGACGGAAAAAACCGTGGTAGAAGCGAGGGCGAGGAAAATTTCGGCGAGTTCCCGATTATGGTGGGTGGTCGGGGGCCGAGCGATGTGCGTTTCTCTCATACACGTACACACATGTGTGTGAGGCGTTGGGCTCTAACTAAACGCGAGCTAGGCGTCAGGCTCTAACTAAACCCGAGCGATTGCACTGCAGGCTATGTGTTACTGAACCCGAGCGATCGATTGATGGCTGTTAACTGAACCCGAACGAGCGATTCCTTCGCTACTGCTGCTAACTGAAGCCGATCGATGCTGCCTCTGGATGAA
Organism: Triticum dicoccoides; assembly: GCF_002162155.2. Lineage (NCBI taxonomy): Eukaryota > Viridiplantae > Streptophyta > Magnoliopsida > Poales > Poaceae > Triticum > Triticum dicoccoides. Next base: position 480,062,153 of record NC_041383.1, on the reverse strand, counting down.
AAGTGAGCG
>NC_041383.1:480041254-480061928 GCF_002162155.2 Triticum dicoccoides | reverse complement strand
GGCATTGCCTCTGGTTGAACAGAACCCCGATCGATCGAGCCGATTGGGGCTGGATGAATATGACCCTGTGGTGGGCTGGATGAATAGGACGACCCCGTGGAGGGCTGGATGAATAGTAGATGGTGGAGGGGTGGATGAACAGTATCCTGTGGAGGGGTGGATGAACAGTAGCCCGTGGAGGGGTGGTTGAACAGGAGCCCGTGGAGAGGGGTGGTTGAACAATAGCCGATGGAGTAGCGCGCGGTGGAGGCTGGATGAACAGGAGCCCATGGATGAACAGTCACAAGTGGAGGCTGGAGGAGGTCGACGGTGGATGAACAATAGCCCGTGGAGGCTGGAGGAGGTCGACGGTGGAGATGAACAGTACCCCTTGGAGTCCCGTTTTACGGTACGCCATACCCCTCCCGATGAACAAGACCCCCGTTTCGACCGTAGCGCTCCAACACAAGTCCGTTTCCTCCATTTTGCGGTATGCCACACCCCTCGCGATCAACAAGACCCTGTTTCTACCGTAGGAGGTCCAACACAAGTCCGTTTGCTCCGTTTTGCGGTACGCCAGACCCCTCCCGATGAACAGGATACCGTTTCGAACGTGGCCGGTCAAACACAAGGCCGTTTCTTCCATTCTGTGGTACGTCAGGCCTCGTTTCCATCACATGTTCTATCCAAGCCGGTTGGCTCCCAGGCGTTCCGTTGCCTCCTGATGAACACGACGCATTCCGTTGCCTCCCGATGGACACGACGCATTCCGTTGCCTCCCGATGGACACGACGCATTCCGTTGCCTCCCCATGAACATGACGACGATGCAGTTTCTCTGTCCCGACCCAGCCATCTACACGAGCCCTGGCCATACGTATGCGTGAGTAGGCGTTCGAGACCCCGCCCATATGTACATACATGGACGTATTTTCTTTCTTGCATACTGGCCGCTGTACGTACGTGTACATGCTACGTGCCCGCCTCTACTACGACACGTGCATGCCTCTACATCCACCAGTGTGTACGTTCACATTCGCGACCAGAATGACAATGCTACGTACGCTTCGACCAGGTGGGTCCCGACTGTCAGGCACTTCCTTGCGTGCGAAGATGTAGCTAGTGGGTCTCAGCAGTCAGGGGGGCGATTTTTTTTTCCCGGATGCACTTCCTTGCATGCAAAGATGTAGCTGGTGGGTCCCAGCAGTCAGGTGGGAAACATTTTTTTCACGAAATACAGTGGCCCGTCTGGTGGGTCCCCACTGTCAGGTGGAGGAATAATTATTTTGCACGTAATAAGGAGGCACTTCCTTGCGGCTGCCTTGGACCCAACTGTCAGCCTCTCCATGTACAGTACTCTTCCAATGGAAGTTGGTCGTTGACCACATTGACCACGCCGCGCTGAGAGCACCACAGCGGTGGATGACGGCGAGGCCTAGGACGGGGACGACACGGAGCCGGGGAAGACGCGATAATGGATGCCCATGCGGAGAGGAGTACGAGGGTTCACTGGTTCGGCTGCGGTGTGAGGCTGCCATCGCTGCAGAATAACAGGGGGTGTGGGTGAGTAAAGGGATGGCCTGGCCAGCGGTGGGAGTAGTAGGAGGCGGTGAGGCCTCCACGGCATCACAGCCGGCCATGGGAGGCAGGAGCATGCGGCACGACCGGCGCTGCTTTGGGCGGCTGGAGCAAGAAGACCAGAGGTTGAAGAAGCACTACGGTCGTTGGATGGACATCGTACGGTCACTGGAGCTAGAATCGTTCATATTGACTAAATTTGACAAAGGCCTCCGTCCCAGTCAACTTAGTAGGCCCACAAGTCAGCCTCCCACCAAGGTGGGTCCCAGCTAACAGGGGGAGTATTCATTTTTTGTGCGTAATAAGGAGGCACTTCCGGTGGGTCCGAGCTGACAGCGGGGGGAACGTTTTTTTCGCGAAATACGGCGGCCGGTCCGATGGGTCCTAGCAGTCAAGGGGGAAACATTTTTTTCGTGAAATACTGGTGGCCCGTCCGGTGGGTCCCTGCTGTCAGGTGGAGGAATAATTATTTTCCGACTAATAAGGAGGCACTTCCTTGCGGCTGCCATGGACCCAGCTGTGAGCCTCTCCACGTACAGTACTCTTCCGATGGAAGTCGGTGGTTGACCACATTGACCACGCCGCACCGAGAGCACCACGGTGGTGGATGACGGTGAGGCCTAGGAAGGGGACGACGCGGGGCTGGGGAAGACGCGGCAGTGGATGCCCACGCGGAGAGGAGTACGAGGGTTCACTGGTTCGGTTGCGCTGCCATCGCCGCAGAATAATAGGGGGTGTGGGTGAGTGGAGTGGAGGGATGGCCTGGCCAGCGGTGGGAGTAGTATGAGGGCGGTGAGGCCTCCGCGACAGCACAGCCGGCCATGGGAGGCAGGAGCAGGCGACACTACTGGCGCTTCTTTGGGCAGCTGGAGCAAGAAGACCAGAGGTCGAAGAAGCACTACGGCCGTTGGATGGACATCGTACGGTCACTCGAGCTAGAATCATGCATATTGACTAAGTTTACAAAGCCCTCCGTCCCCGTCAACTTAGTAGGCCCACTATACTGGGTCCCAGCTAGTAGGGGAGTATTCATTTTTTGTGCGTAATAAGGAGGCACTTCCTTGCGTGCGAAGATATAACTGGTGGGTCCGAGCTGTCAGTGGCGGTAACATTTTTTTCGTGAAATACAGAGGCCCTTTCGGTGGGTCCTAGATGTCAGGTGGAGGAATCATTATTTTGCGCGTTATAAGGAGGCATTTCCTTGTGTGCGGCCGTGGACCCAGCTGTCAGCCTCTCCACGTACAGTCCACTTCAGATGCATGTCGGTCGTTGACCACGTTGACCACGCCACACCGAGAGCACCAGGGAGGTGGACGACGGTGAGGCCTAGGAAGGGAACGACACGGAGCCAGGGAAGACTCAGCAGTTGTTTCCCACGCGGAGGGGAGTACGACTATACGATGGTTTAATGGTTCGTGTGCCATCACTGGAGAATAACAGCAGGTGTGGGTGAGTAGAGGGATGGCTAGGCCAGCGATGGGAGTACGGTGGGGCGGTGAGGCCTGCGTGGCAACACAGCCGGCCGCAGGGAGGAGGGAGCAGGCAGTCCCGCCGACGCTTGTTTGAGCGGCTGGAGCAGGAAGAGCAGAGATTGAAGAAGCACGATGGCTGTTGGATGGACATCCAACAGTCACTGCTTGTGCGTCAACCTTTTTCTAAGAAAGCCTCAAATCTGTGGAAAACAGCATACATGCCATCTACCATTATTTCTAATAATTTACAGCCCATTTGCTAATTCTTACGGTGTTTTTTGAGCCCATATTCTTTTTATTAGCATTACAGCCCATATTGTGGCCAGGGTTAAAAAATATACGAAATTTTGCATATGTCGGTGCGGTCTGGACTGTTTCTAATCCCGAAATTTCGAGTCACATTCAGACTGATTTAAAAAATAAATGTATATCAATATAAAATCCAATAAATTGTCCACGCATAAAAATCAATGCAATTTAAAATCTCGAAATGAAAAAAAAGATATTTGAAACTAATTGCCGGTTTGACGTGTTTTAAAAATGTACAACCCATTTCTCATTACTGATAGGCCATTTTCTCGGCCAGCCGAATGAAGCTCTCCTCGTCTTGAAAGATTTGCAGCCCAACAGGCCTGACAAAGCGACTTACTTGACAAATCACAAAAAAACTGGGCTAGCCATTTTCAAAAGGAAAAAAAAACTACTGGGCTGGTCTGTGGTAAACATAAAAGAAAAGGCTGTCTAGACAGGCCAGAGTGTCCCGCACAGCCCAGTTGACACCCTGCTTCCATCTGGAAAACAAATTAGATAAATGCCACTCCAATTATGGCGATTCATAAAAATGCCACTGCAATTTCCAAACTTGAAAAATGCCACTTCAATTTTTGCAAACTTTGAAAAACGCCACTGCAGTTTGCAAACTTTGAAAAACGCCACTCCAGACTTCAAAAAATGCCACTAGAAATGGCATGAAATGGCATTTTTCAAAGTTTGGAAATTGCAGTGGCATTTCTTGGAAATACCAGATTTGGAGTGGCATTTATCAAATTAACCCAAAATAAAAATAACTGGGCGAGCTGCTGGGTCCCTGGTGTCAGCCGCTCGTTGTGCAATTCTCTCGTTTATTGACTACGTTGAGAATGGCATGGGACCCAGATGTCAGAAATCCATTAGGAGGAGCCATTTTTTTATTGGCTTGAAATAAGGAGGCACTTGCTTGCATACTGCCATGACCTTGGCGGGTCCCTGCTGTCATCCTCTCCACGTACAATCATCTCCTGATTGTGTACGCGTCAACTTGGTAGGCCCACAAGTCAGCCTCTAAACCAGTGGAGGAAAAATACAACCCATTTAAAAAAATAACAGCCCATTCCATACGTTCAAACAGAAAGTTCAACATTCAGAGCAAAGTAACAGGTCTGATCCACATATAGAGTACTGAACTTCCACGTTGACAACCATCATAGCCAAGTTAACTATCTACTCCCACTAATACTCTAGTAGCGTACAAGTACTAACTTACTCTTAGCTAACTAGACGATGCTGGCCGCCATCTGCGGTAAACGCTAAACGCCAGCACCGGTGTCCTGCGCCTCGCCTCGGACTTGCCAGAGGTGCGATAGGGTGCGTTGCTCGCGCACGTTGGCCCTTTCCATGCCGGCGTGGTCCACCAAAGCTTCGGCTTCTAAGCGGGAAACCCACTTGACGAGCTGGTAGTAAAAATCGGCGTCGCGAACGCATGCGTGTCCGACAGCCTCCAGGGCTATTTGCCGGGCGCCGGCATCCAAATAGTCGGCCCAGTTGCGGGTGCTTGGCTCATGACTCAGAGCGTCGGTGCGCTGCTGCTCCATGTCCTGCTGGCGGCGCAAATCGGCAATACGCTGCTCCTCCGCCAGGCGGTCGCGCTCCAAAAACTCCTGCTCCTCTGCCAGGCGGTCACGCTCCAACAAGTCCTCGATCTCCGCATTTCCATCTAAAGACAGATAGAATGCCTCCTCCCTCCATGTGTCTTCCGGTGAAAAACTGAACACTAGTTCCAGCGGTGACCGCCTCCGGTCTCGCCTACCGTGGATGGGCGGGGGCATGGCGGACGTGGCGAGCGACGTCGGGCCGGTGGGGGCTTATGAGGATATGGCGAGTTGGGTCACGGTGCCGCCGGAGAAGGCCAGGAAACAGTACTTATAGGCGGAAGGTAGCGCGACGGTCATTAGAATTCAATGCATAAGCAGGCATGGCTTAGCGCGCCAGCTTGCCATGGAAAACTAGAGAAACTGAAATTATGACTGTGCCGTCCCGTCTCGTCTGGGTCGCACGCTGGCATGACGGTCAAACGAGTGCACTCGAATCATCTCCCTCGTCAATAATGATTCCACGGATGTAAAAAGCCCGCAAAAATTAAAGCGCATCTTTTTTCGCATCTGTTAGCTGCCTTAATTACGAATCGCTTGCAGCCAGTACGCGGAGCAGCATGCAATGAGTCGCAGCCGAGGGCACGCATGCAGCCACTTAAATCGCTGGAATTAATTAGGCTTAAACTTCTGCATGCCGTTAATTATTGCCATGCCTTGGTCTTGCTGCTTTGCTCATGGGACTAATAAACCCGGACGGAGGGAGTACCTTGGTTGGTGAGAGGTTTGAATTAAGCCCTGCAAACCAGAAATGAGGTACTAGTACATGCGTGATCCACTATTTATTCGTGTAGGATCGCGTAGGTCGTTTCTTGAATTGAGCCCTGCAAACCAGAAAGGAGATAGTACGTGCGTGATCTGCTATTTATCCATGTAGGATCGAGTAGGTAGGATAGTGTAGCTTGTTAGTTTCTTCAAAGGTAGGCATTTTTATTCAAAAAACTACCACTTCGGATCTTGCGTCACAAATAAAACTGCCAGGAGCGCATTAGTAGGCTAGCTAGTGATCGATCAGTAACTTATAAAAACTGAGCAAACAGAAATAAGTAACTGTTAATGCATCTCAATGATTCACAGATCATATACAAATATGTAGCTCCAAAAGCAAAGATCTAGAAAAAACATCTGTTCTTCCTACTAACATGGATGCTTATCTTGTCCAACATTCATTATAGACTGAAAGACAAATTTGTTTGTGAAGTCTACAATTCCTCTTGCAAACATAAGTGGTTTCACCAACAGCTAGAACCATGAGAATGAACCACACATGATGGAGGAACATCCACTGCAATATGATTTGGTCTTCTCTCGATCACACGGCGATACTATTTTTGGAATATAAACTTTAACTTAGGTAAAATGATGCCCATTGTATAATCAGACCAAAGCAATGAAGCACCTAGTGTTGGCCAATAAATAGTACAATACTACTTTTCTGCAGTCCATGAAGTAACTATCCAATCTTTCTGTGTCTATTTTCAAATGGCACTTCATGCAGTGACTATACTATTCTCTTGTGCAGTTCAACCAAAATTGCAGTCACTTTGTTTGTTTGCCAAATAGCAACGGGCAGACATCTCTGTCTGCACAAATATCAAGCAGCTAGTAAACATATACCACACCTTGTATTTTCGGTTTAAACATGTCTCTTCCGCTAAGTATTTGTCATGTTCTGCATTGGACAATTTGATACAGTTATGTTTTCTCCTGGACAATTTCATACTGAATTGATTTGCTGGTTTAGAGCAGAAATATAGCGCCTATTCCTCATCAGACCAAGGATATCCATGTTTGCAGTGATGGAAGAGGTGAAATCGATACAACCGAAATTGAGCATCCAATCACCGAATCCTGTCCTGCACCTCCAATGTAGGTCCACCCTGCCAATAAATTCACATGCAAACCACTAGTATTACTATCTAATGACAGTACAAAAAGAGTAGCAAGATAGTAGCAAACCATGTACCTTCGTAATGAACAGCTCATAGTGCCACCAATTGGATATAAAGGTTTGGAAGAAAACATGCTCCTAATGTTGAACCAGTTGGACTTTTTGTGCAGTTCCACTAAAATCGAGCATCCCTGTTTGCATAGATATTGAAAGTGTGATTACTATAAAAAAGACACTAGTTGAAGCATAGACTCACAAATATAAGCATTCCAATTTCTTAATGGAAAAGGTAGCAAGACTGTTTCTAACCACCTGTTTGAAGGAATAAATAAGGCAACAACGACTGATGTCAGAAAGGCATATATAGTTCTTTTTGAAAGAATGATCGACTCCTGACCTTTCCTATTCTTTTAAGCATATTTTGTGCAGTTCAACTAAAATAAAATGCCATCACCGCCTTGACAATTCAGTGACACTGTACAAAAGGAAATGACTTAACATTACACCATGATGTCAGGTATGTAGTCGACAGGCATTAGAGACAAACATACAAACCTCCTCCGATAACATAATGAACATTAATTTTAACAAAGGTGTGACTAGCTTTACCGGGATAATTTGAGTGAACTCTACACCCTCTATTCCTTAATATAAGACGTTTTTGTAGTTCAATTTAAAGTACCCAAGCGTCTAGTATTTAGAAAAACAGGTAGTAGTTTTCTTGAGCACATATCTGGGAAAGCTTGCCACACTTTATTTATGTCCATACGCTAATGCAACACCATTCGAATACTACAAATATACACTAATCCAGTGGCTAGTGCAACAGTAGAGTAGTTAGTTTATTACAGGGTACAGTACAATGGTTTTACCGAACAAATTTCAATAAACTCTAGCACTGGAAGATTTCTATAAGAATTAACAATACAAAATGTAAAGGTGACAAGTTTTAGCATTGGTATACTAGCTGTGCATGAGCATTAAACCAAATACAAAAGTCTGAAGGTAACTAGCATTATTAACTAATGACAGTATAAAAAAAATTGCAAACCATGTACCTCCAAGGTAAATATCATTTCGAACTCGTGGGGACCATAAAAATTGCTATTCCAATCTTGATAATCGATCAAACATAAAAACTTGATCGGACGAATCAAGAGAATAGCCAGAGGAGGAGGTGCCCACTCTTGACCTTTCCTCTTGTCTTCATAATTTTTTGTGCAGTTTAACCAAAATAAAATGACATCAGCGCCTTGGCATTTTGGTGACACTGTACAAAAAAAATTAACTTATCTCATGAAAGTGAGGTATGTAATCTATAAGCATTAACAGTGCAAAAATCTGAAGGTAGTAACAAGTTTCATCGTTGGTGTACTGGATGCGTAACAACATTAGAATGCCTTAGCTGAAAAATCTTTAATACATCCACAATCAATAGCTAACCCTGAAATAATCCAGTGCCATTAAATGGCATTGCTTAAATTTATCGGTGGCATTAGACTGAGTGCGGCATTAGTTAAATGTGGCATCACTTTAGCAGTAGCATTGCTTGACTTGACTGCTGGCATTATACGAACAACAAAAAAGTGGCAATAAGAGCATGTGAGCCCCATTCGGACAATGTGCGCACCAGTAAGATGTACCTCCACGGACGCAGAGTGGTGAGGGAGGTATGGTTGCCCAGAGCAACAAATATCCAGGCAGCATATGTGGATTACGTCCCATTTTTGTTTTCTTTAGCCACCTTTTTCCTATGTGAGGATAACAAACCGATCGACCTGGTCATTCTCTATTGCGTTGTCATGCCTTTCTACCCTTCTTCAACCAAGAGACACGCGACTCGTTCCTTAGCTACCAGTTTTCCCCTTTTCAACCTAGATGCGGGTTCGATGCCTACTCTCTTGGACAGTACATTCTCCCTTCCTTTCCTTATTCAACCCAGACATGGATTAGTCTGCATGAAGTAGGGTTTCCTTTAATAGTGCAAATTAAGGTTTTCGTCTGCGTGTCCAGCAGAGCAAAGGATAGCAAATTGGGAAGATGGTGGAGTGGAAAAAGATCCACATGCAACGACGTGGCAGATGGGGCAATAGAACAAGTGTATGGTTCGAAAAGAGGTAGCATACCTGAGGGTCGGCGGGAAGTGGCTTCGCTCGTGGTCGTCGTCCTCCGCACACACTACGGCAGTGAGCTTGGGGACAGAGGCCATCCCGTGCGGGCGCTAGGTCTGAGAGGACGGCCTTGTCGTCAGTGCGTGACCTCGCTCGCCGACAACGAGTGCGTCAACGCTGCACGTCCTTTTCTTCCCCGGTGGATCTGTGACCACCAGTGAGGAGGGAGAGAGAGGCCATCTTTTTAGATCTAGAGAGAGGGTGATAGTGTGAGAAGCAAGTGGGCAGCCCTTAGCAAGAAAGCGCTGAAGCTCCAACCTATATATCTTTTTTATACTACTAGTACTAGAGGTGGAGTAGTGGTAGAGTAGTTTATATTTTCTCCGCGTACATTATCAGTTAGTCGTGCTTCAAAACTGAACGACACGCCATTAAAAAAATAAAGGTCGATAACTAATGTGGCACCTCGGGCCAACGCGGCCAGATCGCATTTTGCACGAGAAATTACACACAATGTTTCGTTGACATGTGGTCCCGTTCCAACATATCAGTGAGACAACGGCGAGTCCTTTTCTACTAGTATTTTCGAACGAACATGTAGGCTGTGGCGCCTCTTCATATACTGTGGCAAACTGGCAACCATTCACCGACTCTTCGCCTTTCCCTCTCGATTTGGAACTCCTGTCGCACGCTCTTCCCCCCTCCTTCATTTGCCTTCACCCTTCCTTCTGCCATTGTTCAATCGTCTTCTCCATGGAGGGAACAGGCCGGAAACGACCCCGTTATTCTTGCCTCGATCTGAAAGATGACGTGGTGGAGGTACTCATTGATCGATGCGACGTCATCACCTCGGCTAGCATGGAAGGTTCGTTCAAGACCATTCTTGACTCAACTAATAACATCATTACAAGGAACCCAAGGGTCAAGGACCGGTTTGATCTCCCCTATCTTCTTTGTTGTGACCCTGATGACTGGCGCGGGGATGACGGAGGCCTCACCTTGTGCAAGTTGATGCCGCTTAATAATGATACGTATGATGTTAAGATGCCATCGCTTGAGGCTAAGGCTTGGGCAGGCGCAAATGGAGATTGGGTTGTTTATATTGGGTCCAACTGCGAGTGGGAACTTGTGGATGTGTGCACTCGTCACCGGGTTCCACTTCCAAAAATCTTAGCAGACTGCCCAGAGGTTGAGCACACTGGTATTCTACGCACGTTCAAATATGATCATGACTGTCTTCTACAGAAGATAGCAATTTTTGTCGAGTTCCCAACCGCTCTTGGAATTACAAGAACTATGTAGTTCTTGCTATCTTCACCAAGCTTGTTGCCGTCCTTTGTGGTTCGACTAGATGGATATTGCTCAAAAATCAGTTTCTATACACGGATGAGTACTGTGATGCAATTCAATACGAGGGCCTTGTGTTTGCTTCCACCACTCATGGCACTATTTTTGCATGGGATCCTCGTAGTTTCGGTACTTTTGTCTTCCACCGTAATTATAATTGTTTCATCCACATGCATGCGGGTTAGCAAGTTTCCCTTTACTAATTAACCTTCTTCTTGTGTTTCCAAGGTCCTGTGAACATTCCACCACATATACTTGAAATTTTATATAACCAAGGGGGAGATGATGGTGGTGATGATCACAAGCATGAGGACGAGCAGCGCCCGTATACTCAGTGGCGCCTGGCAACTAATTCCAATGGATCACCTCTTCTTGTGTGTATACATCCCACTGCTGATGTTACTACTAAGGAAGCAGGTGTAGTCTCCCATGGTCGCACTCTCCGGACCGATTCCAACACCCGTTGCATGGTATTCGGGATGGATACTAGTGTGCTAGCACCAACACCTTCTCCCTGGTACATAATTGATAGTCTTGGAGAAAACTCGCTCTTCCTTGGACAAAACTATCCAATGATGGTGAAAGGCGATCCAACTGCTGTTGACACAATGTACTAGTACCATTTATGAGAAGCAACTGTATCTATACCTCGGGCATTTGGGTGGTTACCTACCTTGGTACTGATATAGTAGGCCGCTTCAGCCTGGATGATCAGTCCTGTGTTGGTCTCGAGATTGACAATAGATGGCCCATCCCAGAAAATCACTTGTGGTTCAAAGCAAGCGTTTCCAACGCCAAGGATTGGTTGAGTTGAAGTTCATTTCATCGCTTGTTATTTGTTAAAACTTTAGTATTTATAATGTATCCTCGTTGTCGATGTGGGTTGATGACCTGTTGTATGTAATAAAATGATATGCCTATGATAAACTTACTAAATCTATGAATGGCTTTCGAGTCGCTTCTCTGAGTGAGTGGTGTGACGAGGCAAAAAAATATTTTCTGAATACATAATTGTACGTGCATTGCAACAGGTTATCGGATGAGGCCAATCAACAATAGTAGTACACTATTTGTAATAGCTTCACATGCTTCGCGCGTCGGGCGGGTGTTTTTACTGTAGCCATATGTTAATGTGTTTGCTGTATGTAACCAACACCTCAAATCCTCAATACTGCTAGTACTATATAAGTAGTAGGAGTAGTAGGGTGGCATGGGCCAGAACAAGCATTCACGTCCAGGAGTACGGCACACGCCACCAGCACGACATCCATTTGACACCATATTTCTTGGAGTCTGTGCTAGAGCAATCTCTTCAACCTCGCTGTTTCTCTAACTCAGCCATCGCGCGACGGGCGAGGTGGGGGTTTGCCGATAGTCGGTTTCCTCAACTGCGGTCCCACTTGTAAGGCCAACTCCAACGCACGACCCAAAATGGACCTCCGTTTTGCATGAACTCCAACAATAATTTTGACTAGAAAGCAAGACCAAAGAAAACAAGAACCACAAGAATATATTTTAGAAGATATCCAACTTCCATAACTGCTCCTGTAAGTTGGATTAGTGCCTTCTTGATGCATTCATTGTTGATCTGCGGAGGCTTGATCTTGCGTGCTTCTTTCTTCTTCGGGTGTAAAGAAGTAGACGTTGCTTCCTCACATCTAGTCTCATGTCTAGCCTCTATTCTAGTAGGAGTATCAACAAGTGCACTAGTCTCATCTCTAGCCTCTATGCTAGCTAAAAGTGCTACAACATCTACTAAATTGTGCTCTATCAATATATCGATGTACTCTTCTTCCCAATACCAAAACTTGCATCCATTCTACACAATAATTTTTTTAAGTTAGCACAACTAGTCTAATCCAAGAGCACAACCGAAGATTTCGTTGGGTTCTTCCTCCTTTTGCCGACACGTGGGACATCCAGCATCCAGGTCGTGTCATGCAAGAAAATAGAGTGGTAGTTGAAGCCACGTGATGTGCATCTCGGGTTAAACTGTAAATATAATCTTACTACTCTTGAGTAACTCCAAAAGCGGCCACCGAAGATCTTTATTGGATTTTTTTTTCATCACCAGCACATCGAGGTGAAAGATGTGCAGGTTCAGTGGGTCCTCTTGCGTTTTCACTGACATGTGGGACCACATATGAGCAAACAGATGATGGGCTCCGCATGTCCGCTGGCTGACTGAGAAGAGAGATAGAGGAGGGCCGAGCACGGACTCCAGAAAATTTGTTTTACGTAACCAGCACCTCGATTTAGGGTCGATATAGTGGGGTGGCATGGGCCATAACTAGCATTCATGTCTAGCAGTACGACACACGCCACCCACACAAGTCCCATCCGACACCAATTTTCTTGGAGTCCATGCTACATCCATCTCTTCTCCCTCCTGTTTTCTCAGCCATCGCGCGGTGCGCGGGGTGGGGGTTTGCCGATAGTTGGTTTGCTCAACTGTGGTCCCACTCGTAAGTGAAAATGCAACACCGCATGCTTTCCCCCTTGAGCGGCATGCCAGACCAACCGTGTGGGGGTGCAACGCGAATGCGGCAGGCTTTTCCTTTTGAACTTTTAACTTGTAAAATTTGGTTCTGCTCCATGGCACGACCGATAGATAGAAAATAACGATTTTCCATAGAGTAATGAGAAGTTTGGTTGTGGTTCCATTCATGCATGGAGTACGTACAAAAATTAGGAAGTTGATGCAAAAGGTAAGATAATTACTAGTAGTACCATATACTACTACATGGATTTGACAGAAAAATAAAAATACATACGGATCCATCAATGACATCCTCACGCCCTAGTGCGCCGGGTCACCAACCGATGTGTGAGGAGCAGCGGCGTTGGCCGCGAGCTCAACGTCTTCTGAACAATGTCATCCAAGGTTGCCCTGCGGTCCAAGAAGGCCAACATCCTATCGTCCTCCTCTTGCATGTAATAGTCCTTGTGGACGATTTACGCGTAGACGTGGGTGATTATGTCGATGGTGTCTTGCTGCGCCAGGCGCTGTGCGGCTTGCGCGACCTCGAGGTGGACATTCTCAAGCGCGATAGCGGGCAGTCGCAAGGCCACCAGTGCGTTGAAGAGGTTGTCACCATAGTGGCCGTTCAGGGTGGTGGGCATCGCAGAGCCTGGGCGCGTCGGCTGGAGGCATACGTCAAAGTCATCTGCGAGCTTCTTGACGACGGTGAACTTGTCGAGGAAACCGACAAGGACCTCGTCGAACAAGGAGATGAAGTTGTCGTCCAAGCGTCCCCTTGCCCTGGCGGCCTCAAGCAATACCTAGAGACGTTCCTTGGTGTCGGGCCGCAGGCCGGTGTCGTGGACCATTTGGCACAGCCGGCTGATGCTCGTGCTCATCGCCTCAATGGGTCTAGCTTAGCTTCTAGTCAACTGATCTTGCGATTCGAGTGATCACTCTTGCCCTTGGTTAGCGTGTGTAGGTGCGTAGGATTTCATACTACTCCTCGGCCCTCTACTGCACCAGCCTTTGGCTGTATGATAGGTGGGCCAGCCACCCGTTGGGCCAACGTGTCATTCACCCAAAGGCAGTTGCAGTAAGTCAATGAAGCTGCATCCCCCTCCGTGCCGGTGCAGTATAGTCATCTCACCGGACCTCTAGTTGGGGCCAAACGAGAGAAGTTTGATGTTTACTGGTTTATTGGTCCCCTTTGCATTTTGCACCAAGTTTTGACCTTTGATTTAACTAATAAAATGTTAATGCATGTAAACAAAAATGTTGTGTAAGTCACCTTACGAAAACCAAATAATCCCAAAACACTTAGGCACGGTACATTAACTCCCTCCTTGTTTCTTATTTCGTGACATATCAACCAATGAGAGATGTGGGCCGTGCATGCTTTCAATGACTTGAGACTACCAAACATGACATGTAGTGTTTAGTTCATTGCATGTAATCCAATTAATTAGCAAAAAGACATTAATTTCTCTCGCCGATAGGAATAAAACAATACACCATGTATTTATTTATAGAGGGAGTAGTACATCTTTTGTGACATGCATTACTAGATATTTCTAGTCAAATACTAAAATATAGATGGACATGATAGTACTCCTAAATCCAGACGGTGGTGCTACTAGCACTAGTAGTAGTACTAGCAATGTAGTAGGAGTACTAGCACTGTACTACCCGTTGGTCAAATTATTACGTGCTGCTCCTCACAGTGAAGTGATAAGACCCTGCGCCGGAGATGACACCTGAGTATAGGCGCCGTGTTCGGCATACCATAGTCAGCCTCACCGTCTGCAGTCACTATCATCGTGGCTGTAGAGCTAGCCTGCTTACAACTATCCCTATTCGACATAATTTCCCGTGCGTAGATGCCCGTGCATTGCATAGAACACCAAGATTGGGGGTGGACGGCGCCGGCAGCGGCCATCGTGCCAGATTTTTCCATGGCCTTCTAGATGTGGTGGGGAGGAGATAAGACTGATTGTGATAGACAAGGAATTTTTTTGTAAATAGGGAACAAGTGCGAGCATCTTTTTGCAAAAATGGAGAAGTTTGGTTTGTATGCGTCAGATCTAGATCCGATGGCTATTGGTGAAAGATGGGAGGCACAACATCATCACCAACTCAGGACCTGTTCGACTCGCAGGATTTTGAAAATGCAGGAATAGGACACATCAATATTACTAGTTTCAAACTGATATTACAAATGTTAGGAGTAATGTCGCACCTACGAAGAGGGAATTACTAGGAAGTTTATGTAAGAACTTTTGTTACTTTAGGTGGATGCAGCATTATCGTACAAACTAAAATCCACCGCCCTGACAAGTCACTTATGGGCAAATAAGTTTTTGAGTCTCTGGCCACTTGATGTTTCAAAAACAAATTCAGCTTCTGCGGAGACTTTGTCATTTAGGCTTAGACGCTTGCGGTGATCAGCATGCCATTCATTGTTGCACCAGAGAACGCCAAACCTCATTACCTTGAGCACACTTGCCTCCAGAACAAAGAATCTGGCCAATTTAACCTCTAATGTGCTACCTCGGTAGTCAATCAAATCAATTTCTGTAAGATGGAGATCAAGGCATTCGATGAGATTCTTATAGTGCAGCACATTTTTCACTTTCGGGTCTTTTTTTATCTGCAAAAGAAGAGAACATATTAGAGCAGCTGGCTGTATAAGATTGCCGTGTCGTCAAGAGGTACCAATATCATTCGCTCATACGATAGGGTTGGCTGGCTAGTGATATTTTTTTCACTCTCTCTCTCTCTCCCTCTTTCTCTCTCTCTCTCTCTTTCTGTTTCCTCTCATTTAACTAGGAGCACGTGAAGAGCTTGGGAATTTGTTGCCTTCCACTATGTGGCTGATGCCATATTTCGCAAAAGTATGCCACATAATATGCATCGATGTCAAATCAAAAGATTTTGGCACCGCTCTCGCGATGTGAGAGAGTTGGCACAGCTGTGCACACAGACCCACATGTATAAACAAATCAACCAAACCAACTACACCAGCCTCTCACTCTCCCAAACAAGTGTTTTTTATTGCCTCAGTCCTCTCTCTCTTCCGTGCAGTGTTTTTCATTGCGTGAGTTAATTTGGCACCGATCAAAGTAGGTGATCCAGATTGGGGCACCAGGTGAGCAATGGAGGGGCATCGATGCCAAATGCATCACAAGTGAATTTGGCACGTGTTTTGGCCTACATAGCCCACTTTTGTACTCCCTCCGTCCCAAAATTATTGTCTTAAATTTGTATAAATACGGATGTATCTAGTTACATTTTAGTGTTAGATACATCCGTATCTAAACAAATGTAAGACACGAATTTTGGGACGGAGGGAATACTACCTCGTATTTAGTATAAAATTTTGACCATAGATTTACCTAAGAAAATGCCAATGCATGTGACTAAAAATTCACCATTTGAAATTATGTTCAAATACGGATCCAACGATATAGTTCTTAGTGACATGCATTAACATTTTGTCAGTTAAATCTATGGTCAAATTTTGATACTACAAAATTGGAAGAGTAAACCAGGAAGGAGGTAGTACTTGCTCTTAGGGTAACCATAGAGTTACTGGAGTAGTCTAAGTTACTTTCCACTATGACTAGCCTAGGCTACTATAGTAGTACAACATAAAAATGATGCAGGTGATCACGTGAGAAAAAAATACTAAAAACATTTCTTTCAGTGCAGTGCGTAGATGCAGTTTTGAATACTACACTTGTCATCGTAATTTGTGAAAATTACGAAAAAATTGAGCTACGTTGTGATTACCGTTTACTAATAGGAAAGAAGTTTCACCTCGACGAGTAGCTTCTCTGTGCATGGAAAGCATGTAAGGAGTCCAACAACTTGATCCAGATTGGGGCCGATAGATTTTAGTGCCAAGATCTTCACTGTGCACATGGACTGGGTCAAGCTTGTGGGAATCATTTTCTGGAAGACGGTCGTAAATACATCAAGAAGAAATTTAAAAATGTGAATTTCAAGAAGACGAAGAAGAAGATGAGTGCTGTACCTGAACGATTACGGATCCAATAAAGAGTTCGGAGAATTTGGCAGACGAGTACACCAACACTGTCAATTTCGGCGCGTCAATGACCCTGATTTTTGTTGGACCTTCTAGATCCGATACAAGCAATCTCTCAAGGAAAGGCGCATTCTCAATGACCATAACGTGGAACAGTTGGAGTGATCTCTTCCAAATTGATGTCTTGTTGTGGGGCCAACAAGACACAAAAATCTATCCGAGATTCGTCGAAGCGATGTGGAGGCTAATGAACCCGTGGATCTACTCAATACAAAGGTACTTGAGCACAATATAGCTGCGGAACAGGTGCTCCATAGCCTTCTTCGAGATGACAACGTCGAAGAAGTCGAGCTGCTTGAGTTGAGGGAGAAGAAGGGCGGGTGCGACATTAATCTGGGGAAGATAGCAGGAGCTGAAGCTGGCGCGACACAACGTTGGCGTGAGGTGGAGCACGGATGGCGGCAGAGAGCGACATCGTCCAGCTTCAAAGCTGAGCTCCTCGAGCTGATCTAGGGCGGGGGATAAGAACCACTCGTCGAACTTGGGTTGGACCTTGCAGTTGGTACTGAACATGCGGATGTCAAGGCATCTGGCTAGCCCAGGGTGCGATGAAAGGATCTTGGAGACTGCGACCATGCGTTTGCAATCCCCATCGCAGAGGCAGCATTCGACGGTGAGGTTGAGGGGGACGCGGCGCCACCGTCGGGAGAATAGGGCGGTTCGCACGGCAGATTTGGTGGGGAGGAGGCCGGTGATGACGAGCAGCATGTCGTCAGGGAGGCTGCTGATGAAGTCCAGGCTCGCCGGATGCGGTTTTGGCTCGAGCCGCCTCCGCTTGTTGGCTGCCTCACCGTCCATCTCAACCGCCGGCGACGCCGGCGTACACGTGTGCTGGGTGTGCGTGAGTGCGTCCTTTTGTGCATGCCGCAACACAGTGGTGAATTGTGCGCGAGTGCGTCCTTCACGCGCAAGAAGTGTGTCCTCAGTGCGCCCTCAATTTACTAGCATGCAGGGTGCTACCCCGAGTGGTTTCAACTTTGTTTACTTCACCGCGTGTCAGATGGGCCTCTAGTTTACTTATTTTCATCCACTGCCACATGGGCCAGCGCACGAAGATATAGAACACAAGCTGACAAGGCAGCATGTGGACTGGTTGACCGGTCAACTAAACAATATACAGAGCTATACACTGACACAATGAGCGTATAATCCGTCGATATAGAGAGTTCGAGTGAGAGGGAAGGCCCGTGAGAGATAGCAGAGAGAGAGAGAAAGAGCTACTCCCTCCGTTCGATAATATAGTTCCAACATTTTTTTAAAGTCAAACTTTTGAAACTTTGACCAAGTTTATAAAGAAATTACTTATATCTACAATACAAAAGATAAATGATAGTATGAAGTAAGTACATGTTGTGATGAATCTAATGATCGTTCCAGATGTAAATGTTTTTCTCCACATATACCTGGTCAAGCTTTTCTGAGGTTTGACTTTTCAAAACATCCATATGCTTATGGACGTGACAGAGTCCCTAACTAGAGAGAGAGAGAGAGAGAGAGAGAGAGAGAGAGAGAAATAGAAAGAGTGAGTGAAAAAAGTGTGTGTGGGTGTGTGAAAGAGACATGGACAACACACGATAAAAGTAGAGAAAAAGCGTGTGTGTCTTATACAAACATATCACACATGCATCTTCAACAACGGAGGCAAGGTGAGGAGATTGTTTGGAACCGAGAGAGCAAGACCCCTAACACGTGGCCAAGAGGGGTCTGACAAACAAGGGAGAGAGGTCGAGCGAGACGTACAGAGAAAATGCAGACATGAGGAGGAGAGAGTGTATGTTTGTCATAGAGAGATCCCCTGGAGATCATGATGGGACTACATGGGTGGGAGATCGAGTGACAAGGTGTGTGCGCGATAGAAGATGCCCCGAGAGATATCGAGATAGACATATGGATGGAAGGAGACAATACGTGTTCCTGATGGCTAGTGAGAGATAATCATACTTAGGAGGGGGGAGTGCTTGCGCCTATGATGGAGTGAGGGATTATGGTACTTAGGGGGGTGCGTGTCACATGGAGAGAGAACAAGGGCGGAGAGTGTTGTATGGGTCTATATGTATAGCGCGAGCGAGACATGTGTATGTGTGAACCAGGGAGATATAAGGTCAGTTTGGTTTGCGTCCTGAGCATCTTTTGCTTGGCCTGGGGTTGTGCCTGGATTTCATGCACGCTTGTTTGGTTGCTACCCTGTGAAAAAGAAAGCCCGCCTGGCCTGGATTCCCTTGCACTTTAATTAGCCTGGCTGGACTCCAAACACTGCAAGTAGCCTGGCCCAGGAGACCGATTTCGAATGCCTGGCCGTGCCTGGTCGTGCGACCACGAGGCTAACAGCAGCCTAGATGGATATTAGCATTAAATAATTGCTGCATGGTCTGGTTGATGGGATGTTGATGCTTTGCCTGGCCCAGGCATGAACCAAACACTTTAGCACCACACAAGCCTGGCCAGGCAGAAATATTTTACATCTCACGTCCACACCAGGCAGTACTGGCCATCAAGGCATGAGGGTCAGGTCACGAACCAAACTGACCAATAAAGTTTGAGAGAGATTGAGGAGCCCCGATAAGGCCGAGTGGTGCGTCAGATAGCTGAGAGGGGGAAAGAGATATTCCATCCGCTCGATAATGCAGTGCATGTAAATTTTTTAGAAGTCAAACTTTGGAAACTTTGATCAGGTTTACGCAAATGTTATTTATATCTACAATACCAAAGGTACATCATACAAAACTACATCTCATGGTGAATCTAATGGTATATGTTTGCCGTTCTAGATTTAATTGTTTTTCTCCACGTGCATGGTCAAACTTTGTGATGTTTGACTTTTCAATAAATCTATATGCTATGGACCGAGGAGAGTGCCTAAGTCAAGACAGATCAAGTGCGTGTGAAGGAGAATGAGTAAGTGTGCAAAAAGAGTATGTGTGTGAAAGAGAAAGTGACAACAAATTATAAATTAGAGAGAGAGTGTGTTTTTTCGTTTCTTATGCAAACATATCACGCATGCATCTCCGAGATAGAAAAGCGAGGCGAGGATATACACAAAGATAGCTAGTGTGTGATTGTTTGCAACGAAGAGAGACACCCCTGTAGCACATGTCCAATAGAGGTCTGGCCAACAAGGAACAAAGGTCGAGAGGGATACATGGAGGACATGGACGCATGGGGAGGGAGAGAGGGTGTGTTTGTGATAGAGAGATCCCCTCGAGATCGCGAGGGGACTATATGGGTGGAAGATTGAGGGAGGTGCGTGCGTGATAGAAAGATGCCCCGAGAGAAATCGAGATAGACCATGCACATGCTTGTGATGGAGACTAAGATTAGCTAGTCATATACATATAGGGGGGACTCTGTGTGCCTACAATTGAGTGAGAACGATCATAATTGGCTAGCTAGGCATGAGATTGTGTGTGTGTGCGTGTGAGATGGAGAGAGAACGAGGGAGAGAGATAGAGTTTTAGATGGGCCTATCGAGTGCGAGTGAGATATGCATGTGTATGTGTGACCCAGGTAGATGGAGAGTTTGAGAGAGAGAGAGAGGGGGAAGAGCTCCGAGACGATAGAGTGGTGCGTGAGAGAGTTACGGGCAACGAGGCAAGGAATTTGTGTGCGTACGATGAGTGCACCCAAGATATCTAGCTTGGACTAGCTAGAGTATCATACATAGTGTGCAACAGAGACCTATAGATGGAGTATATATGCATGTGAACTAGAAAGACCCCCTCCCCACACACAAAAAGAGAGAGAGATGGAAAGAAAGGGAGAGGGACCAACAAGGTTTGTGTGTCGGATGCATGCGACATAATTGAAGATTGTCGGAGAGAGAG
>NC_041383.1:480036954-480041030 GCF_002162155.2 Triticum dicoccoides | reverse complement strand
GGGAGAGGGGGAGGTCGCATTTTCTGCATCAAAGACTGATATAAACCATGTTTCGATATAAACTTACATTCAATTATTTAAATTGGAGGACATGTTGTCTGTGATCCACACATGAACGGATATATGCGTATATCAAACAAGTTCATTAATTTGACTTTCAACATGTTCATGGAGTACTATAATACTGTACAACATGCTACTCGATTGAGGTGTTCAATTTTGGATTTAGTTCACTATTTTGACCTATTGAACGAGCTATTTCATTGAATCGAGATATTTCATTTTGGGTTTGATTCGCATTTTTGAGTGGGTCAACTATTTGTCATATAGTAAATCGCTAGCAACGAGCATGTATAAACACATTACTGCCAAGCATCATCTCTCCATCTAAAAAAGAAGTGGCAAGCTAATATTTCAAAATTTGATTCGAATCGACTTGGTAAGGTAGACGTGGATGCTCGTTCTCCCAAAATTTGAACGAACCGTTAAACATCCTCTGCTCGGTGGAATTCACCCGAGCAAATAAATGGGAGATGCGAAATTACCATCCTATGTGGGACACACATGAATTGGCCCATTGTACATCGAGGGTAGGTTCATAACTTCATCCAAGCGCGCCTCCTCCTCGGCCGAAATGACATGTGCCGAATAATTCATAAACCATGGTCGGCAAAACACGCTCTTCTCGCCCGAAATAGCTCACGCCCACTATTTCAAAACATGCTCTCCTCGCCCGAAATTGCTCGCACCCACTATATTTCAAAACACGCCCTCCTCGCCCGAAATTGCTCCCGCCCACTATTTGGGGAGAAGCAAAGTTACTCTACTATCCCCGACCCTTAGTACATAGACCCAAGCCGAGAAGCCTAAAGGCAGGGGTAGAACTGTAACTCCCCCTCACATTTCAGACAAATGCATCCGTAAGACATGGTTACACTCCCCTCCCAATCCCCCCCATTCTGTCAGGACCCTGACTCAATGGCACACCAATCTAGCATGTAACACCTCATATCACTTTGCGGCCTCACGCACGGTATTCCCACGGGTGTCGCCTTACCTGGCCCGGGACCGTTTGCACCTTTTGGCACACGTATATGATAGTGTCGCTAGCATCCATATGACAAGGAGCCCGGGATGACATGGCTAGTCGTGAACCCAAAGTGGCACTAACTTACAGGGATATGCATACACGACCCAGCAACGAACGTGTCGGTCATTAGCGAGTGAATCTGGGCTGTAGCAACTGGGCTAGCAGGACTCCGGTAAACCAGGCTGTAGCAGGCTAACAGGACTCCGGTAGACACCACATGACATTTCCCCGAAGGGACAGACACATGAACATAGAAGGACACATGCTGGCCAGCCTAAGTGTTTCGGAGCAGTAGCAAGCTACCAAGGCTTAGTGGAAGCACTAGGAGACATTTCCCAGTAAGAGAGGTTACCAAGGATAAACAACTCGATAGTCAGATCCCACACATACCAAGCATTTCAATAACATACACGCATTATGCTCGATATGTGCAAATACAACATGGCATCACAACATGACTCTACAACTCAAGTGTTTTATTCAATAGGCTCCGAGGAGCGAGATATTACAAACATGGGTCTCTCGACCTAGCATTCAGAGCATACAAGTCAAAGTACAAGCAGAAGCTTAACATGCCTGAGTACAGACAACTATAAATGAAAAAGGCTGAGAAGCCTGACTAACTACCAGATCCTGCCGAGGGCACAAGATCGTAGCTGAAGTAACAAGCTAAACGTCAAAGTCCACACGGAACTACTAGCGAGACTGAAGTCTCTCTGCAAAAACATAAATTAAGCAAACATGAGTACAAATGTACCCAGCAAGACTTACATCGGAACTAACTACATGTGCATCATTATCAACAAAGGGGTGGTGGGGTTTAACTACAGCAAGCCAGCTTTGACTCGGTGGCTATCCTGAACTACGACTGCAAGTAACTCTTTTGAGGTGGCGCACACGAGTCCACATATTCACCATATCAATACACCACTATGGATCCGCTCCCATCTCCCTACGAGAACTCCATCCATAGCACTCAGGCTTATCTTGCGCATTTTAGAGTATCCACTTTCACTTGTCTATGAACTATACAGGCAACCCAGAAGTCCTTTACCACGGACACGGCTATTCGAATAGATGATGTTAACCCTGCAGGGGTGTACTTATTCACACACGCTCTCGCCACTTACCGCCATGTACACATCATGTATCTTGGCAACCTTCAAGCGGAAGCCTGGCGAGGGTGTCGGCCACGACCTGACTAACCACACAAGTCTCTAGTCCCGGTTTATCACCTATTCGGGTTCCATCCGCAAGGAGATCCGGCCGGAGTGTCGCTCACGGCCCCAAACGATGTGTGCAGGGTTCCCAAGCCCACCATCCGGGTGCCACTTGGTACACCGGGCCACTGTGCCTAGTCTGTCCCAAGCCCACTTGTACCGGGTGCCACTTGGTAGACTACTAGCACTACCTACAAACACCAGAAACTAGTTGTAACTCCTAGACAAAGATCAGGCTGATTAATAAGTCGAGAGGGGCCGAGTTACCGGAACCCAATGTATGGTAGTAGCTGTTCATGGATCACAAACACAGAACTCAGTTCCTGAGGACGGTTTCAATGAGACAACCCACCATGTACTCCTATATGGCCTCTCACCGCTACCTTTACCAAATCGTGTTCACACACTTAGCTCTCAACGGTAGGACATGTTCACAACTTTCCAATTCATCCCCGATGAATCAGACCTGACACAACTCTAAGCAATAGCAGGCATGACAAACAAGCATGAATGAGTAGGCACATCAGGGCTCAAACAACTCCTACTCATGCTAGTGGGTTTCATCTATTTACTGTGGCAATGACAGGTCATGCAGAGGAAAGGGGTTCAACTACCACAACATGTAACAGTTGAATCGTTCTTGTCCTAGTGCAGTAAAAGAGAGCAGGAGTGAGAGAGTGGGATTGTATCAGAATGAACAAGGGGTTTTTGCTTGCCTGGCACTTCTGAAGATAGTATAGCTCTTCATTGGTGTCATCGATCTCATCGTCGGTATCACGTCTATCGAGAGGGGACAAATACCGGCAACACAGAAGGAAACACAATCAATGCAATGCACAATATGATGCATGATCATGACATGTCAAAATGAGTGTGTTGAGCTAATGCAACTATAATTAGATGGGGTTGAGTTAGTTTGAACCCAAGGTTCAAGTTCAAATTCAAACTATGACTTCATAAAGTGCATTATCATGTTTTGATATAAACAGCAGGTTTAAGTTGCTTAAGCATGCATGAAACCAGTGCAGATGGATAGATTGGATTTGTTTGATAATTTTTCATATATAACTTGTTTCATTTGGAGCTACGGTTGAATTTATATGAGTTTTAGAAGTTTAAGCCTTTTTCTGGATTTTCTGATTAAATAGAATTAAACTAATTCCAGAAAAGGATTTGCTGCGTCAGCCTGACGTCACCGTGATGTGAGCGAGTCAATGGCCATCTAGGGTCAGACTTTACAAGCGGAGCCCACTGGTCAGCGAGACAGGGTTAACCCTGTGTTGACTTGGACTTTGACCCGTTGCGGGGCCCGCTGTCAGTGACTAGGTGGGGTCCAGCTGGCGGGGATTAGCGCTAATCACCCCGCCACGTCGGCTATCGCCGGAGTTCGGTTGGCAGTGACCAAACCCGCGGCGGCAACACGCCGGACTTGCGCTAAATGCGACGGGGCGGCGGCTAAGGGCACCGGGGCGTAGCCTGGGCTCGCCCGCATCTAGGGAGGCAGGTGGGACACAGCGGGGACGGCGGAGCTCGCCAGAGCAGAGCTCGCGGTGGCGGTCGGAGCTCGGCTCGAGCGGGCGCATGACTGCAGGGCACGGGGAGGCCGGATGAGGTGTGCCACGGCCTCCTGGGTCCTCTTGGAGCTCACTTACGAGCTCGTACGCGATGGTGCTAAGCAGAACAATGGCGGCGAAGAGGTGCGGCGGTGGCGAGCCTCGACCATGGTGGGGGATGGGGGTGGAGCATGCGAACGCGAGGGGGGGAGA
>NC_041383.1:479976085-480036573 GCF_002162155.2 Triticum dicoccoides | reverse complement strand
GTCGATGATGGCGACGTTGTAGGGCGCCCGAGGACGCGTGGCTCGTTTGGGATGATGTAGACGGCGAGGCGGAGCCGATGGGCACGACAGTTTCTCGAGGGACGACCGGTGAGTGCTGTGACAGTGTGCGGCGGTGACGGCAGCGGTCGGCCGCGCGCGCGCGAGAGAGAGATCCAGGGAAGGGGGTGAGAGTGCGGGGGAGTGAGGGAGAGAGGCAGGGAGGTGCCTGGCGCCATCTAGACGCGTTGGGGAGGAGGCGACAAGCAGGACGTGGCCCTGCGCGTGCCGGCGTGCGGCGAACACACGCCTCGCGTCCTTCTGGCGCGAGGTGGGAGACGACTGGCAGCGCAGGTGGGCTGGGCCAGCTCTTGTGCTGCACAGTGTTGGGCCTGTGGGCTGCGCCAGGTAAGTGGCCAGGTACTTCTCTCTCTCTCTCTTTCCTAATTTAGTTTCTATTTTCTATTTTTCTGCTACTGTTTTGGCTTTAGTAAAAATACTAAAGCATTTTGTAAAATGCTGGAATATGTTGTGGACACTCTCTGGATTATTCCAGTGGCCCACATTTAATTTCAGCATTATCTGAGTATTTAAATTATTTATAGTTTTTAAACGCCCAAAGTCAAATACAATATGATTTAATTCAAAAATCCAGGAATGACCTAGAGATATGTGCACCATTTTTTGCAGAGGTTTTAAACCAATCCAAAAATGATGAACTTTTCTGAAGGGCATTTTGGGTTCATTGAGAATATTTTTATTTGAACCTAGTTGATTTGATCTGGTGCTAGGGTTTGAGTAATCCCCATTTCAACTTTCAAACAAATATAAACATGATGCAACACCAGAGGCTAGCACTAGGCAAACCAGAACTAGGGATGTGACAACTCACCCCCACTAAACAAGAATCTCGTCCCGAGATTCAAGCGTAGGGTAAGATGAAGGAAGGACACAACTAACACAATCTTCATGATCCATGTTGCACTTCATAAGAACATTGATTGGTTCACCATTTTTGTCTCGATGTCTTGCTCTGAAAACCCCAACCAACATGACAGCGAGAGGAAAGGAAAAACTCAAGAAGAAACGATCTTCTCGAGGATCGAACAACTCAGAATCAACTCATGAAGTGAGACGTTGAAACATCTCTCGAGCTGAGACACGGAGCATACAACTAGATGGATGGAGTGAAACATATGACGAAGGTTCTCTAGGTAGGAAACAATTCCACACTTAAGAAGGTGGTGAACCGTTGTTGACTTAGCGAGGAGTTGAGTTGCCATGATACCATAACGGGGCACCTTAGGGAAGGTGGCTCGTAGAATTTCCCTTAAATGGAAAACAAAAATTACTTTTGATATATAGATCATTTAAACTCTTTATACCAGCCTGAGGCAATCGCAAACGATTGTTTGAAAGAGTTCGAAGAAATGACATACTCTGATCGGAAAGGAAGCTATGGTTATAGCACAACTCGACAAACGGAAAGCACATTCGAATTGATACCAAGGATATAACCCAATGACTGAGCGTGCTCTCAAGAACTTGAGCATTTCCATATTCATCAAGGTTTTACCATTATCCGTGTCAAGGATCCTAGCAACACAACATACTACCACGATGAATAGCAATGGATGATGCAGATGCAAAGGAAGATAACACCTTCTCTGATTTCACCTTAGCGAGTCCAAGGGAACAAAATCTGGATGATCAACCGAGAGACATTTATCACTCCGCCTCTAATGTTCTCCTTGATGTACTAGCGTATCCCATTGATAGATATGGTTTGATATCTAGAACATTAAGTAAAAGGTCGGACTTCGGAAACACAAAAATCCATAAGGAACAACTACTGGAGTAAACCCTACGAAAACCTTATGGGGAGGTGGCCAACTTCCTCAATCAAGATACTACAATAATAGGTCTTCCAGCTGGGTGCGTTGGCCACGACATCCACTTAACCGATTATAGAGAGATCATTATTATAGTTCTTGGGAAACATTCCAACCATCATATCTGCCTGAGATTCAGATATGGTTTGTGTCGGAATATTCCAGACTCTTCAAGTCTAGAAAGAAAAGTGAAAGTTTGCAACACAAATCGACGAGATGACATTGCGAGATTCTCGGGAAGTGAACTACGATAGCAAGCTCCAAAACATGAGCTGGTTATGCTACACACATGTGAACACGCTGTCCCAGACAAGCATGGCCACGTAGTAGTCTTATAGTAAAACACTACTGAGTTCAGGTTGGGTCATCTAGGGTAACGAAGTCTTGTGCATGACCTAGGATTAGCACAACAACTCCTTTTCCTTGAACAAGTCAATCAGTGGCTTGGCGTGCTAGGGACACATATAGAATGGAGGTAGCTAATCTCACAATCCAATGTATACTTCGCACATGCATGACTGACTTGGGATGATTCCAAAGGAAGCAAAAACAATCTTTCTCGGATCCACGGCGGCAACTTACACCAAGTGCATGTGAATTAGAGAAAGTCACTTCTTTCATCCGAACATATACCTCATGAATGGAACACGAAGGTAATGTTTACAAAAGTTTCCAACACTAGATGGATGTTCAACATGATCATGGAGAAGATATAATGCTGCTGATGGGCTCAACAACAAGTCATCGGGATGACCATATAAATGGAATTCCATAATTATGTGAACAAGGACATAGCATTGGTCAGACCCAAAAGATGTAATGGTGTATGCTCGAGGGATAACCGCGAGTAAGACAACATTACGAACATCGTTGGTTCTGATTTGATTTGACGATAGCCCATACTCAAATCAAAGTTTTTATAAGACAATAGGTCCAACAACTGATCACAGGGACCAATTGATGAAGATATCATGTTTCTTCAACTAACACACCAACACCAGGATATCCCTTTGAAATGAACTAAGTTAGGTAAGCTTTTATCTTCCAACTCTCCAAGTTGTCGTTTAGCTTAACCAACTAGCTCAGGGGTATCCAACATGGATTCTTGGAGAAGGGGTGGTTTGCTAGAAACCAACTTGATCACGAGCTCAACATAGCGGTCAGGTGACAACCTGGTAATACTTCCGAGAAGATATACGGAAAATCACGAACCATCGATATGTCACTAAGCTCGAGAACAATCTTGCTTTTCAGGGCAAGACGATATGGTCAAATAAGCAAGGGATTGGATAACCCTAACTCATTGATCAAGAGTGCACCAGAAATAAGGACTAGGTAGCATAATCTATCTTAGAATGATGATTCAATATCCAACACGCTAAGAATGAGAATACTGTCCATTTACTACCAAGCAAGGAGTTGCCCGGAGTATTGATTTCACACATCACAATTCACTTGTCGGCATTCCGGTTACAAAAACACGAGGGCCGAGGAATGAGTGATGATGGTGAGAGGTATCATTGCATCAAGAATTCATGAGAGATGCTGCAATTCTCATAACAATCCTGACATAAAAGGGGGTAATACTCTAGGGTAGAACATATCAGAAGCTGGATTGGCATTTTGATCTGCGGAATACAACTGCTTTGACCCAATCCTAGAAATGGAAGAGGTACTGGAGTTTGTTTCTCCTAGTCATTCCGGGGTAGAATGGCTTGGCGGACCACAGAATAATAGGCATCAATGAGCATGAATGCATGACACGCTCTTAACTATCAAATGATAGACGGAGGTCAGATAACAACTAAAGAGGGACAACTCAAAGGAACATATGATTTTTCTGAGCTGTGGATGCATGGATTGACATGTCGAATGAGTTCAACATATTTCTTCCGGATAACCCATGCAGAAAGGTAGAACTAGCAGAGTCACAACTATGAATGGAGAACTCATCAAGAGCACTCTGGTTGTGATCTTTTGGTTCAAAAGAACTTCTGCCATAAGCAGTTCATGGTATTTGGAAGAAGGAAATACCACGGACCTCGAGGACTATCGCAAAGGTTACTAATATCCTAAAGGCACTAGCAAACACTATCAACATGAAGTAAGTAGAGTGATTCTCGGGTTCAAGAACCCAGGAGTAGAATGCCTACTAACTAAGTGGCATCACGGGATGCTTTCGAGAATAATGGCCAGAATCATCACACTGGAAATACAGAACATGGCCAGATTACTAGGTGATACTCTAAGATACCTAGGGTCATAACAATAGCTCCAACATATATATCAAGGCAATCGAGTACCTCAACAGACCGTTTAGTGTGCCTAACCTGGCCAGAAAGCGAAAACAAAGGGAAAGGATTTTGCAATTGCATCAGATTATTTAGAAACCTAGGATGACTCGCACAGCATAACGGCTGTAAATGCTCAAAAAGATTGGAGACATGCTACAAAAATGGTGGCATCGCCACTGAGAAGCACAATATCAAGGTTTCGAGATCAACAGTTAACATACGGAAGTAGTAGGAACTTAACTGAGGCTTCAAACCAACAACGCTATAAGTCTACGGATTAGTAACACGTGATCCTGATAAAAAGAAGAGGAAGCCTAGTTTCTTAATCCCCGCAGAAAAGAAGAGGGTGACTCAGATCAGAAGGGCATAAGGTATAAGAAGTAAAAAGAGCCTTACGTTCCATTGATACGTCTCCGTCGTATCTATACTTTTTGATTGTTCCATTCCAATATTATTCACTTTCATATACTTTTTGGCAACTTTTTATATTATTTTTAGGACTAACATATTGATAGTGCCCAGTGCCAGTTCCTGTCTGTTGCATGTTTTGTTTCGCAGAAACCCAATATCAAACCGAGTCCAAATGGGATAAAAATGGACGGAGATTTTTTTTGGAATATTTATGATTTTTGGGAAGTAAAATCAACGCGAGACAGTGTCCGAGGTGGTCACGAGGTAGGGGGCGCGCCCTACCCCCCCAAGCGCGCCCCTGACCCTCGTGGTCCACCTGTAAGGCGGTTGATGCTCTTCTTCTGACGCAAGAAAGATAATTTTATGAGAAAGATCTGGGCAAAAGATTCACCCCAATCGGAGTTACGGATCTCCAGATATAAAGAAAATAGCGAAGGGGTAGAATCAGAGAACGTAGAAACAGAGAGATAGATCCAATCTCGGAGGGGCTCTCGCCCCTCCCAAGCCATGGGAGTCAAGGACCAGAGGGGAAACCCTTCTCCCATCTGGGGGGAAGGCCAAGGAAGAAGAAGAAGAAGGGGGGCTCTCTCCCCCTTGCTTCCGGTGGCGCCGGACCGCCGCCGGGGGCCATCATCATCACCGCGATCTTCACCAACACCTCCGCCATCTTCACCAACATCTCCATCACCTTCCCCCTTCTATATACAACGGTCCACTCTCCCGCAACCCGCTGTACCCTCTACTTGAACATGGTGCTTTATGCTTCATATTATTTTCCAATGATGTGTTGCCATCCTATGATGTCTGACTAGATTCCTATTGTCCTATCGGTGATTGATGAATTGCTATGATTGGTTTGAGTTGCATGTTTTGTTATTGGTGCTGTCCTATTGTGCCCTCCGTGTCGCGCAAGCGTGAGGGATTCCCGCTGTAGGGTGTTGCAATACGTTCATGATTCGCTTATAGTGGGTTGGTGTGTGACTGAAACACAAACCCGAGTAAGAGGGATTGTTGCGTATGGGATAAAGGGGACCTGATGCTTTAATGCTATGGTTGGGTTTTACCTTAATGAATCTTTAGTAGTTGCAGATGCTTGCTAGAGTTCCAATCATAAGTGCATATGATCCAAGTAGAGAAAGTATGTTAGCTTATGCCTCTCCCTCAAATAGAATTGCAATAGTGATTACCGGTCTAGTAACATAGTCAGTTGCCTAGGGACAATTTCACAACTCCTACCACCACTTTTCCACACTCGCTATATTTACTTTAGTTGTGTCTTTATTTAGACAGCCCCTAGCTTTTATTTACGTGTTCTTTACCTTCTTGCAAGCTTACCCGAAAACACCTACAAAGTACTTCTACTTTCATACTTGTTCTAGGTAAAGCAAACGTCAAGCGTGCGTAGAGTTGTATCGGCGGTCGATAGAACTTGAGGGAATATTTATTCTACCTTTAGCTCCTCGTTGGGTTCGACACTCTTACTTATTGAAAACTGTTGCGATCCCCTATACTTGTGGGTTAACAAGACCTTTTTCTGGCGCCGTTGCCGGGGAGTCATAGCGTGGGGTGAATATTCTCGTGTGTGCTTGTTTGCTTTATCACTAAGTAATTTTTATTTGCTGTTCTTAGTTGTTCTCTATCTTTAGTTATGGATATGGAACACAAAATACCAAAAACAATTAGGTTTACTTGCTACTCATGAGGATGGGGTAACTCCTAAAACCCTCAATTCTCATCATGAGAAAAATATTTTGTACTACTTTGATAATCCTGAGAAAACCCCATTCAACTTTATAATGGGAGTAACGTTGGATCAACGTGAATACTTCAGGGATTATCGCTCGACACCAAAAGGGAAACTATTATGGGATCATATTAATATGTTGAAGTGGTATGCTAGACAACTATGCTCGGAATATGATTATACTTGTTGCTCTAGGATGAATGCTCCACACCTCCCCTTTTCATGCAAATTTAATGTTAATGAAACCTTAGCTTCTTATGCTAATGGTATATATGATTACTATGATGTGGAACAAACAGAAGAATTTGTTGCTTTTAAGGCTGCTTATGAAATTGAAGCTTTGTTTGAAAAGTATGAAGCTTTAGATGATGATGTTTATAGGCCTGAAAATCTTGCTATACTTAGATACTGCTATGCAAATTATAAATACAATTACTACATTAATGCATTTATTAAGAAAGTCTCCGCTGTCCAAGAAGATACTAATATTTTGCAGGAAGCTATGGAAGAAGAAATTGATGAAACTGTGAGCTCATTGGATGAAAAAGATGATGAGGAGAGCGAAGAACAAAAGGAGGAGGAGCAGATTAGCTACCCGTGCCCACCTTCTAATGAGAGTAACCCTCCAACTCATGCATTTTTTAATTCCCCTTCGTGCTTACCGGAGGATGGTTGCTATGATGATTGCCATGATGATTGCTATGATGATTGTTATGATCCCGTTGTTTCTCTTGAAATATCCCTTTTTGATGATGCTTGCTATGCTTGTGGCCAAGATGCCAATATGAATTATGCTTATGGAGATGAACTTGCTATAGTTCCTTATGTTAAACATGAAATTGTTGATATTGCACCCACACATGATAGTCCTATTATCTTTTTGAATTCTCCCGACTACACTATATCGGAGAAGCTTGCACTTATTAAGGATTATATTGATGGGTTGCCTTTTACCATTGCACATGATGATTTTGATAGATATAATATGCATGTGCTTGCTGCTCCTACTTGCAATTATTATGAGAGAGGAACTACATCTCCGCCTCCTTATGTTTCCAACACGATAGAATTGCAAGAAACTGCTTATACTATGCATTGGCCTTTACTATGTGTGCATGAATTGTTCTTTTATGACATGCCGATGCATATGAAGAGAATTAGACTTCGTTGTTGCATGATATATGCTACTTTGTGCTCACTACTAAATTACAAATCATTGTTAATTAAAATTGGCTTTGATATACCTTGGGATCCGGGTGGATCCATTACTTAAGCACTAAATGCCTAGCTTAATGGAATTAAAGAAAGCGCTGCCAGGGAGACAACCCGAAAGTTTTAGAGTGTCATTTATTTCTGTTGAGTGCTTTCATATAGTTTAAAAACAAAAATAAAATAAAGAGGGGAACCTAAAACTTTTCAAAAAGGAAAGTGAAAGTAAGAAAGACAAGCATTGTTGAAGTGGGAGAGGTCCTTGAACTTTGTTCATGTTCACCGAAACTTTGTGAATCCTAATTACAGAAACTTTTTACCAAAAATATTTATCCCCTTGTACAATTCCATTGTATTATAAAAATAATGTGCCAAGGTTTGCCTTTAGGATGTTTACAATGCTTGTTGGTTTGTACAGTGCAGGACAGAA
This sequence comes from Triticum dicoccoides, assembly GCF_002162155.2. Lineage (NCBI taxonomy): Eukaryota > Viridiplantae > Streptophyta > Magnoliopsida > Poales > Poaceae > Triticum > Triticum dicoccoides. The sequence goes on along the minus strand of NC_041383.1, from coordinate 480,028,596 downwards.
ACTTTGGCTGTAGTGCGCGATTTTACATTTTTAACTGGAACGTCAATTGGTTCTGCTTCTTTTTGCACTGTCTTTCTATACAACTTGTTTATTTTTCCTAATTTTGGAAGAAGTTTTGGGGTACCAGAAGTATGGTGGATGTTCAGATTGCTACAGACTGTTCTGTTTTTGACAGATTCTGTTTTTGATGCATAGTTTGCTTGTTTTGATGAATCTATCAATTTATATCAGTGGATTAAGCCATGGAAAAGTTATATTACAGTATACACAATGCAAAAATAAAATATGAATTGGTTTGCAACAGTACTTAGAGTGGTGATTTGCTTTATTATACTAACGGATCTTACCGAGTTTTCTGTTGAAGTTTTGTGTGGATGTAGTGTCTAATTGAGGATGCTTCGATGTGAGAAGAAGGAAGAGAGGCAAGAGCTCAAGCTTGGGGATGCTCGAGGCACCCCAAGTAAATATTCAAGGAGACTCAAGCGTCTAAGCTTGGGGATGCTGGGGAGGCATCCCCTCTTTCTTCAACAAGTATCGGTATGTTTTTGAATTCGTTTCGTTCGTGCATTATGTGCAAGTCTTGGAGCGTCTTTTGCATTTAGTTTTCATTTTTCTTTTATGCACCATGCTGGTATGAGATAATCCTTGTTTGATTTATAGAATGCTCATTGCACTTCACTTAAATCTTTTGAGTGTGGCTTTATAGAATGCTTCATGTGCTTCACTTATATCATTTGAAGTTGGATTGCCTGTTTCTCTTTACATAGAAAACCGCCATTTGTAGAATGCTCTTTTGCTTCTCTTATATTTTTTAGAGCGTGGGCATATATTTTTTAGAAATAATTAAACTCTCTTGCTTCACTTATATCAATTTAGAGAGATGATAGGAATTGGTCATTCACATGGTTAGTCATAAAATCCTACATAAACTTGTAGATCGCTGAATATGATATGTTCGATTCCTTGCAATAGTTTTGCGATGTAGAGGTGATAATATGTGGGAGGTACTAGTAGATGGTTGTGTTTAGTAAAGATGTTGGTGTTAAGGTTTGTGATTTCCTAAGCAGGCGCGTATGGTCTACTAACTATGTAACCAAATTGGCGCGCATTGTATTTTGATTGTTTATCTTTGCGTGAAGGTTGGGGGCGCGCGATGGTTAACTCCTATCAACCTCCCCCCTAGGAGTATGCGTGTAGTACTTTGTTTCAAGGGCTTTTAAATTTTTTCAATAAGTATGTGAGTTCTTTATGACTAATGTTGAGTCCATGGATTATACGCACTCTCACCTTTCCGCCTTTGCTAGCCTCTTCGGTACCGTGCATTGCCCTTTCTCACCTTGAGAGTTGGCGCAAACTTCGCCGGTGCATACAAACCCCGTGATACGATACACTCTATCACACATAAGCCTCATTATATCTTCCTCAAAACAGCCACCATACCTACCTATCATGGCATTTCCATAGCCATTTCAAGATATATTGCCATGCAACTTCCATCATCATCATATTCATGACTTGAGCATTCATTGTCATATTGCTTTGCATGATCGTAAGATAGCTAGCATGATGTTTTCATGGCTTGTCCGTTTTTTGATGTCATTGCTATGCTAGATCATTGCACATCCCGGTATACCGCCGGAGGCATTCATATAGAGTCATATCTTTGTTACAGTATCGAGTTGTAATATCGAGTTGTAAGTAAATAAAAGTGTGATGATCATCATTATAGAACATTGCCCCATAAAAAAAGGGGAAAGGCCAAAGAAGCCTAAATAAAAAAGGGGGCCAAAGAAGCCCACGAAAAAAAGAGAAAAGAAAGAAAAGGGGCAATGTTACTATCTCTTTTTCCACACTTGTGCTTCAAAGTAGCACCATGTTCTTCATGTAGTGAGTCTCATATCTTGTTCTTCAAAGTAGCACCATGTTCTTCATATAGATTGTCTCCTATGTTGTCACTTTCATATACTAGTGGGAATTTTCATTATAGAACTTGGCTTGTATATTCCAACGATGGGCTTCCTCAAATGCCCTAGGTCTTCATGAGCAAGCAAGTTGGATGCACACCCACTTAGTTTCTTTTGTTGAGCTTTCATACACTTATAGCTCTTAGTGCATCCGTTGCATGGCAATCCCTACTCCTCACATTGACAACAATTGATGGGCATCTCCGTAGCCAGTTGATTAGCTGCGTTGATGTGAGACTTTCTCCCTTTTTGTCTTCTCCACATAACCTCCATCATCATATTCTATTCCACCCATAGTGCTATATCCATGGCTCACGCTCATGTATTGCATGAAGGTTGAAAAAGTTTGAGAATACTGAAGTATGAAACAATTGCTTGGCTGACACCAGGATAGGCATGAGGGGTACCTTGTGTTAAGAAAAGGGAGCATACAAGACTATATGATTTTGTAGGGATAACTTTCTGAAGCATTGATGTTTTGAAAGGCATGATTGTTTGTTGGAATGCCCTAAGTATTATTGCTTTTATGTCAAACGATAGACTATTGCTTTGAATCACTCGTGTCTTAATATTCATGCCATGATTAGACATATGATCAAGATTATGCTAGGTAGCATTCCACATAAAAAATTATCTTTTTTATCATTTACCTACTCGAGGACGAGCAGGAATTAAGCTTGGGGATGCTGATACGTCTCCCTCGTATCTATAATTTTTGATTGTTCCATGCCAATATAATTCACTTTCATATACTTTTTGGCAACTTTTTATATTACTTTTGGGACTATCATATTGATCTAGTGCCCAGTGCCAGTTCCTTTCTGTTGCATGTTTTTTGTTTCGCATAAACCCAATATCAAATGGAGTCCAAACGGGATAAAAATGGACGGAGATTTTTTTTTGGCATATTTATGATTTTTGGGAAGTAAAATCAACGTGAGACAGTGTCCGAGGTGGTCACGAGGTAGGGGGGCGCGCCCTACCCCCCCCAGGCGCGCCCCTGACCCTCGTGGTCCACCCGTAAGGCGGTTGATGCTCTTATTATGGTGCAAGAAATATAATTTTATGAGAAAGATCTGGGCGAAAGATTCACCCCAATCGGAGTTACGGATCTCCAGATATAAAGGAAACGGTGAAGGGGTAGAATCAGAGAACACAGAAACAGAGAGATAGATCCAATCTCGGAGGGGCTCTCGCCCCTCCCAAGCCATGGGAGCCAAGGACCATAGGGGAAACCCTTCTCCCATCTAGGGAGAAGGCCAAGGAAGAAGAAGAAGAAGGGGGGCTCTCTCCCCCTTGCTTCCGGTGGCGCCGGAACGCCGCCGGGGGCCATCATCATCACCGCGATCTTCACCAGCACCTCCGCCATCTTCACCAACATCTCCATCACCTTCCCCCTTCTATCTACAGCGGTCCACTCTCCCTCAACCCGCTGTACCCTCTACTTGAACATGGTGCTTTATGCTTCATATTATTTTCCAATGATGTGTTGCCATCCTATGATGTTTGAGTAGATTCCTATTGTCCTATTGGTGATTGATGAATTGCTATGATTGGTTCGAGTTTCCTGTTTTATTATTGGTGCTGTCCTATTGTGCCCTCCGTGTCGCGCAAGCATGAGGGATTCTTGCTGTAGGGTGTTGCAATACGTTCATGATTCGCTTATAGTGGATTGGTGAGTGACTGAAACACAAACCCGAGTAAGAGGGATTGTTGCGTATGGGATAAAGGGGACTTGATGCTTTAATGCTATGGTTGGGTTTTACCTTAATGAATCTTTAGTAGTTGCGGATGCTTGCTAGAGTTCCAATCATAAGTGCATATGATCCAAGTAGAGAAAGTATGTTAGCTTATGCCTCTCCCTCAAATAGAATTGCAATAGTGATTACCGGTCTAGTAACATAGTCAGTTGCCTAGGGACAATTTCACAAATCCTACCACCACTTTTCCACACTCGCTATATTTACTTTAGTTGTGTCTTTATCTAAACAGCCCCTAGCTTTTATTTACGTGTTCTTTACCTTCTTGCAAGCTTACCCGAAAACACCTACAAAGTACTTCTAGTTTCATACTTGTTCTAGGTAAAGCAAACGTCAAGCGTGCGTAGAGTTGTATCGGCGGTCGATAGAACTTGAGGGAATATTTATTCTACCTTTAGCTCCTCATTGGGTTAGACACTCTTACTTATTGAAAACTGTTGCGATCCCCTATACTTGTGGGTTAACAAGATCTTTTTCTGGCGCCATTGCCGGGGAGTCATAGCGTGGGGTGAATATTCTCGTGTGTGCTTGTACCCAGCAAGACTTACATCGGAACTAACTACATGTGCATCATTATCAACAAGGGGTGGTTGGGTTTAACTGCAGCAAGCCAGCTTTGACTCGGTGGCTATCCTGAACTACGACTGCAAGTAACTCTTTTGAGGTGGCGCACACGAGTCCACATATTCACCATATCAATACACCACTATGGATCCGCTCCCATCTCCCTATGAGAACGCCATCCATAGCACTCACGCTTATCTTGCGCATTTTAGAGTTTCCACTTTCACTTGTCTATGAACTATACAGGCAACCCAGAAGTCCTTTACCGCGGACACGGCTATTCGAATAGATGATGTGAACCCTGCAGGGGTGTACTTATTCACACACGCTCTCGCCACTTACCGCCATGTACACGTCATGTATCTCGGCAACCTTCAAGCGGAAGCCTGGCGAGGGTGTGGGCCACGACCTGACTAACCACACAAGTCTCTAGTCCAGGTTTATCGCCTATTCAAGTTCCATCCGCAAGGAGATCCGGCCGGGGTGTCGCTCACGGCCCCAAACGATGTGTGCAGGGTTCCCAAGCCCACCATCCGGGTGCCACTTGGTACACCGGGCCACTGTGCCTAGTCTGTCCCAAGCCCACCTATACCGGGTGCCACTTGGTACACCGGGCCACTTTGCCTAGTCTATCCCAAGCCCACTTGTACTAGGTGCCACTTGGTAGACTACTAGCACTACCTACAAACACCAGAAACTAGTTGCAACTCCTAGACAGAGATCAGGCTGATTAATAAGTCGAGAGGGGCCGAGTTATCGGAACCCAATGTATGGTAGTAGCTGTTCATGGATCACAAACACAGAACTCAGTTCCTGAGGACGGTTTCAATGAGACAACCCACCATGTACTCCTACATGGCCTCTCACCGCTACCTTTACCAAATCGTGTTCACACACTTAGCTCTCAACGGTAGGACATGTTCACAACTTTCTAATTCATCCCCGATGAATCAGACCTGACACAACTCTAAGCAATAGCAGGCATGACAAACAAGCATGAATGAGTAGGCACATCAGGGCTCAAACAACTCCTACTCATGCTAGTGGGTTTCATCTATTTACTGTGGCAATGACAGGTCATGCAGAGGAAAGGGGTTCAACTACCGCAACATGTAACAGTTGAATCGTTCTTGTCCTAATGCAGTAAAAGAGAGCAGGAGCGAGAGAGTGGGATTGTATCGGAATGAACAAGGGGTTTTTGCTTGCCTGGCACTTCTGAAGATAGTATAGCTCTTCATCGGTGTCATCGATCTCATCGTCGGTATCACGTCTATCGAGAGGGGACAAATACCAACAACATAGAAGGAAACATAATCAATGCAATGAACAATATGATGCATGATCATGACATGGCAAAATGAGTGTGTTGGGTTAATGCAACTATAATTAGATGGGTTTGGGTTAGTTTGAACCCAAGGTTCAAGTTCAAATTCAAACTATGACTTCATAAAGTGCATTATCATGTTTTGATATAAACAGCAGGTTTAAGTTGCTTAAACATGCATGAAACTAGTGCAGATGGATAGATTGGATTTTTTTGATAATTTTTCATATATAACTTGTTTCATTTGGAGCTACGGTTGAATTTATTTGATTTTTTAGAAGTTTAAGCCTTTTTTCTAGATTTTCTGATTAAATAGAATTAAACTAATTCCAGAAAAGGATTTACTGCGTCAGCCTGACATCAGCGTGACTTCAGCGAGTCAACGGCCAGCGAGGGTCAAACCTTACAAGCGGAGCCCACTGGTTAGCGAGACAGGGGTTAACCCCGTGTTGACTTGGACTTTGACCCGCTGCGGGGCCTGCTGTCAGTGACTAGGTGGGGTCCAGCTGGCGGGGATTAGCGCTAACCACCCCGCCACGTCTGCTGTCGCCGGAGTTCGGCTAGCGGCGACCAAACCCGCGGCAGCAATGCACCGGACTTGCACTAAAGGCGACGGGGGCGGCGGCTAAGGGCACCGGGGCGTAGCCCGGGCTCGCCCGCATCCAGGAAGGCAGGTGGGACGCAGCAGGGATGGTGTAGCTCGCCGGAGCAGAGCTCACGGCGGCGGACGGAGCTCGGCTCGAGCGGGCGCATGACTGCAGGGCACGGGGAGGCCGGATGAGGTGTGCCACGGCCTCCTGGTTCCTCTTGGAGCTCATTTACGAGCTCGTACACGATGGCGCTAAGCAGAACGACAACGGCGAAGAGGTGTGGCGGCGGCGAGCCTCGACCATGGCGGGGGATAGGGCTGGAGCATGCGAACGCGAGAGAGGGAGAAGAGGAGTTCGGGGAAGGGGCTCACAGCGAGTCCATCGAGCGCGAGGGCGAGGTCGGGGACGCCCTGTAGCTCCCGAATTGAGGACAGGGATCCATGGTGGCCGACGATGGAAACAACGATGTTGGCGATATTGTAGGGCACCCGAGGATGCGTGGCTCTCATGGGATGATGCAGACGGCGAGGCGGAGCCGATGGGCACGACGGTTTCTCGAGGGACGGCCGGTGAGTGCTGTGGCAGTGTGCGGCGGCGACGGCAGCGGTCAACCGCGAGAGAGAGAGATCCAGGGAAGGGGGTGAGAGTGCGGGGGAGTGAGGGAGAGAGGCAGGGAGGTGCGTGGCGCCATCTAGACGCGTCGGGGAGGAGGCGGCAAGCAGGACGTGGCCCTAAGCATGCCGGCGTGCGGCGAACACACGCCTCACGTCCTTCTAGCGCGAGGTGGGAGACGACTGGCAGCGCAGGTGGGCTGGGCCAGCTCCTGGGCTGCACAATGTTGGGCCTGTGGGCTGCGCCAGGTAAGTGTCCAGGTACTTCTCTCTCTCTCTCTCTCTCTCTCTCTCTCTCTCTCTCTCTCTTTCCTAATTTAGTTTCTATTTTCTATTTTTCTGCTGCTGTTTTGGCTTTAGTAAAAATACTAAAGCATTTTGTAAAATGCTGGAATAATTTGTGGACACTCTCTGTATTATTCCAGCGGCCCACATTTAATTTCAGCATTATCTGAGCATTTAAATTATTTATAGTGTTTAAATGCCCAAAGTCAAATACAATATGATTTAATTCAAAAATCCAGGAATGACCTAGAGATATGTGCACCATTTTTGCAGAGGTTTTAAACCCATCCAAAAATGATGAACTTTTCTGAAGGGCATTTTGGGTTCATTGAGAATATTTTTATTTGAACCTAGTTGATTTGATCTGGTGCTAGGGTTTGAGCAATCCCCATTTCAACTTTCAAACAATTATAAACATGATGCAACACGAGAGGCTAGCACTAGGCAAACCAGAACTAGGGATGTGACACATTCATACCTCGTGGGCGCCAAATCACCTTCTCCCCGGGAACCTCCCTTCTCCCGAGCCGCGAAACCTCAGCCCCTCCTCCATGGCACCCCCACCGCACCATTTTCACAGCTGCCCTCCTCCCTAATGCAAGAGACAATGTCCATTTGCCGTAGTGCACTGGGCCGTGTGCCTCTTACTCTGTGCTACTGGAGCTGCCTCAACGACGGCCGCGTGAACCGTACCGGAGCCGATTCACCCCCGCCGTTCATGGCGCCGAAGCAGCTCCAACTTCGAATCCATCCAGAGTCCCAGCGCTGCTTCCCCGTAGCCGTCGACTCTTGCGACATCGCTGTTTCCCTGCCGCCGGTCGCCACCGCAACCACGCCGACCTCACCGACTCGGCAGCTGGACCTGCCTACTTCACCATGCCGCCAAATAGCTCACACCCTCATCTCAAATCACTTTATTTAGGCGTCAGTTGTCTGAATTTTTATTCTGGGCCAATCGATTCCCAATGGGAAGCAACACCCCTCGAGGCGGCAGAGCTCCTAGGCTGTCGGTTGGCTGGTGTCTAACGTAAGGGTGCAGGGCCGCAAGTTCGCCGTGGAAGCAGCGCTTAGATGGCTATCTTAGAGTTGCGTGGGTTGAAGGTACTGCCGCCGCCGGATCTGGATGACGGGGAGTCTTTGTGGATTGGCCCGAGGGCGGCGCAACCACGACAGTGCAGTGGGGCGGGGAGCGGGGTTTTGGCCGGGGCTATAGACGGCGGAGGCATGCTGCTCTGCCTTTGGTCGCTGGCTCTTCGGGGAAGATTCCGAACAGTATCAGCCGGGAGGCACAAGACGGTCATCAAGCCATCTGACATAGATCGTACAGTACCAAAATAAAATAAAATCGTGTGACCCCAATTTAGTCTTCAGTCAACAGACATGTGACCACTCTCGTACCTTGCTGTTGATCTCTTACTATATTTCTTCAGATCAAAGAGATATGTCGTTCTTAACATTATGCGTTATCTGCATCTTCAGCCACACCGTCTTCTGACTCACCGTAGTTGCTCCAACAAGGAAAGCATACACCAGAAGGGAGCTATAGTCCCCACTCAATAGTTCCCTGCATCAAATGCGCGTGCCCGACATGGACAACCACAACAACTGCAGGGCCATCGACAAGTCAGCACATGATGCTCACTCCTATGGATGGCGGCCAGATAGGTTGTACCCTCATCTTACTTGTGTGCAACATTTATGGATTTGTTATTCATCCAAGCATGGAAAATAGATTGTCTCATTTCACTGTATATTCATGCTGATCTCTTACGGGTCTTGTTAATGTTGTTCCATAGTTCAGCTAAGATACTTGTTCTTTAGGTAACGCTATTCCATAGTTATCATCCATCAGCCAATGCTATCCCACAGGCTGGTGATTATAGTATTATACCACTTCTAGTATTACCTATGTTGTTCTTTAATACTTTTGTGTGCCATCTAGTTAATCTCGAGTACAAACGATACATATTCTGTAGCTTTCATCTGTGTTCTCCCTTTAGTTTTTGAGACATGTTGCTGCTAGTTAACCCCAGTCCTACTATTTATGTTGTCTCCTACAGGCACTCATTACATAAATGTAACTACTAGTTGTCTTCCATGCATGTCAGATATAATTGCACACACTGATATATCCACAAGAACCTCACAGAGCAATGTAAAGGCCAATAAACTTGATGTCAGTGATACCCAATATGATGGAACATGTAAAGGCAGTTCTTCAGAAGACTTGCAGAAAGATGATGAATCCTCTTCACCCCACAAGGTCCTTGCTCTAACTTGGCCTATGATATGGGTACAACATGCATATAATGTCCTGGAGTGTATCTACTCTGTTGCAATGCCATGTGCTTAGCATGCTGATCATGCATGTAAATATGTCATGCCTTCCTGTTTTTCAGTACCTATTCCATTCATGATAACATGTTTTCAAATTCAAGTACTGTCATTCTATTCTATCGCAATGCCATCTGCTTAATTTGGACATCATGCTTCTAAATATCTTATGCATTGTTATTCATCAGTATGTACTTCATTTGTCTACCATACCATGTTTTTTTACATTGAAGTGTTGTTCTAGTGCTCTGTTGCAATGCCATCTTAGTTTCCGAATCATACAAGTGTATGTTGCCTTAGTTTTTTTCTGTATGTATTCCACTAGCATACAGTTTTACATTCAACTAGAGTTTTTTGCTGTGTTGTCCTGTCGTATCCCTAGCTCTTACACCATACTCCCTCCGTCCGGATTACATGTTGCTGAAATGAATAAAAAAGGATGTATCTAGAACTGAAATACGCCTAGACCCATCCATTTTTTTCTGAATGGAGGGAATACATGTCAATATGTCATGCCTTTCTATTCTTGAGTACCTATTCGATCTCTTTGCTGTAGCATGTTTTATAATTAAAGCACCATTTTTCTATACAAGGCATGCAAGGGGAAGACGACTATGTTAGAATCTGAAGGGTTACAAACAAGGCCTTTGCAAATGATCCAAACGCCAGTAGATAACAAACCAACTCCAGTTTTTATAGATACTGCTCCAGCACAGAGAAACCCAACTCCTACTGGTAATAAGTAGATTCCAGTGGCCAAAGAACTAGTCTGGTCCAGTCCAGCAAAAATATGTCAACTCAATTCTAAGAAGCGTGTGTGTATCCTTGCATCATGAAATTTTATAGCATGCTGGTCATATTTTCTATATGTTTCTTACCCATCTCTCTTTTAGAAAATAAGCTTAACAGATAGAAGAATTTCTGCACTAGTATCGTATGTGAGGAAAGATTCTTGCAAGAATTCTCTATGCTCCAATGCAGATGTAAGTACCTGTTGTATATCATTATATTTTTACATCAGCATGTATTTTGTTAATCGGTGTGAATCCAACCTTTATCTGATCTAAATTTAGTTGTAGCAAAATGTATGATTAAAGGCCACAATGTTGATTTTTGTAAGGAAAACTACCTGGTAGTTTTGCATCCTGAGCTGCATGAGTGCACTATCTCATATCAGTGGGTTTGAATACTTTGGTTCTGTAGTGTGTTTTTAGTGTTTTTTTACTGTGTTGTCCTGTCGTATCCCTAGCTCTTACATCATACTCCCTCCGTCCGGATTACATGTCGCAGAAATGGATAAAACTGGATGTATATAGAACTGAAATACACCTAGACCCATCCATTTATTTCCGGATGGAGGGAATACATGTCAATATGTCACGCCTTTCTATTCTTCAGTGCCTATTCCATCTCTGATGTAGCATGTTTTATAATTGAAGCACCATTCTTCTATATAAGGCATGCAAGGGGAAGATGGCTATGTTAGAATCTGAAGGGTTACAAACCAGATCTTTGCAAAAGATCCAAACGCCAGGAGATAATAAACCAACTCCATTTTTCATAGATACTGCTCCAGCACAGAGAAACCCAACTCCCACTGATAATAAGCAGATTCCAGTGGCCAAAGAACTAGTCCGCTCCAGTCCAGCAAAAGAATGTCAACTCCATTCTAAGAAGCGTGTGCATATCCTCGCATCATGAAATTTTATAGCATTCTGATCATATTTTCTACATGTTTCTTACCAATTTCTATTTTAGAAAATAAGGTTAAACTATAGAAGACTTCCTCCATTGGGATCGTATTCGAGGAAAATATCTTGCGGGAATTCTCTGTGCTCCAATGCTGATGTAAGTACCTGTTGTATATCACTATATTTTTATATTAGCATGTATTTTGTTAATCAGTGTGAATCTAACCTTTATCTGATCTAAAATTAGTTTTAGCAAAATGTTAAAGGCGCCAATGTTGATTTTTGTAAGGAAAACTGCCTGGTAGTTTTGCATATTGAGCTGCATGAGTGTACTATCTCATATCATGCACATTACTGAATTGTAGTGCTTCTCTGGTTGCCCATTCATTCATTGTGTCAACGTTTTTCCCTGTATGTCGTACCTTTGCTTGATCGGTTTTGGTCCTGTGGATAATTACTCGTCGTAATGGGCTCAAATTATCCAATTTAGCCTAAAGACATGTATGAACTTTAGTGGTCCCATTAAGTTAATGGGCCGTTACTAGGCCGAAAGTTAATGGTCGGCCCTCTTACCTCCCGGGTCGTTAACAGGCCGACATCGAAGCAGGCAACAGGTGGGCCCAATTGATTTCATGGGCCGTTAATAGGCCGTTACTAAGTTTGGGCTACATATGGCCCAACTATACTGTAGGCCTTTAGCAGGCCAAAAGAGACAGCAGACTTGTACTGGACCATGAAGAGCATGGGCCGCTAAGAGGCCGAAAGTCAGGTCGTATTGTAAATGGCCCAACTGTGTTGTGGGCCTTTAGCAGGCCGAAAGATAAACCAGGCTGGTATTGGACCATGAAGGGCATGGGTCGTTAAAAGGCCAAAACTAAGGTCCGACTACAAATGGCCCAACTCATTTATGGTCCGATAACAGGACGAAAGGCACACAGGGCCGGGAATTGGCCCAACACTTAAATGGGTCGCTAAAAGACCGAAACTCAGGCCCGACTACAAATGGCCCAACTCATTTATGGTCCGTTAACAGGACGAAAGGCACACAGGGCCGGGAATTGGCCCAACACTTAAATGGGTCGCTAAAAGGCCAAAACTCAGGCCCGACTACAAATGGCCCAACTGATTTATGGGCCGTCAACAGGCTGAAAGAGACACCGGGCCGGAAATTGGCCCAACACTTAAATGGGCCGCTAAAAGGACGACTCATGTCCGACTACAAATGGCTCATCTGATTTATGGGCCGTTAACAGGCTTAAAGACACACCAGGCCGGAAATTAGCCCAACATTTAAATGGGTCGCTAAAAGGCCGAAAGATGTACATCCTGAAAATTGGCCCATCCATTGAATGGGCCGTTAACATGACAAAATCTCATCGGGCTGATATTGAGCCAAAATATATAGCGGGCTGTTAACGGGTTCGAACTAACGATGGGCCGCAATGGTGTCAAATCTTTAACGGCCCGTTGACGGGCCGAATTGGCACATCTCGTATGTGCCGTGGGCTTAAATGGACCTGACACAAGTAGGCCTTATATGGGCCGGCCTGCTAATTTTTACTGCGCCGACCTTTTTCACCAGAATGGGCCACTGTTGGGCCATGCCACATGTGGACCTATCATAGGCGCCTCCTGTCCAATGAGTGGATGACATCTGTCCCAACGGTGAGGCAACACGTGTTTCCTGCGGACAATGATGATTTTACACGTGGAATATCCCCATTGGTCCGGGCTGTTAACGGGTTATCGGATCCAAAACCGGACCCGATAGCTTAACGGCGTTCCGTTACGGTGGATACCACGTGTCGGTCACCCTTGACGAAAGCACTTCTGTGACGCGCGATTTATCGTCATGGAAGTGGACACTTCCGTGATGATAATTTTGGTAATGTCATGGAACACTTCTACGACAACACATGTATGACTATATTGATTCTGTCATAAAATCGTCATGGATGTACATGCATGACAAAAAAACGCGACCTACTGTGACAAACACGTATCATCACGGAAGTGTATTTTTTTGTAGTGATAGCGGTCGATGGGTGGAGTAATAGTAGTAGATGCAGGCAGGAGTCGTTCTACTTGTCTCGGACGTTATGCCTATATAGATGATCATTGCCTTGAAAATTACCATAACTATGCGCTTTTCTATCAATTGCCCAACAATATTTTATTTACCCACCGTATGCTTTTTGCTCGAGAGAAGCCTCTAGTGAGAACTATGGCCCCGAGTCTACTTTTATCATATATAAAATCCAAAAATACCTTGATGCAATTTATTTACCGTTAATTTGTTTTGTGTTTTTATTTATTTATGTATCACCACTAGATTTGATTCTTGCAAATAACCACTGAGGGGATTGGCAACCCCCTTGATCATGTTGGGTGTAAGTATTTGCCATTTTGTGTGTAGGTGTTGTTAACGAGGTTTCGCGTGGTTCTCCTACTGGATTGATAACCTTTGTTCTTAACTTAGGGAAATACTTATCTCTATTGTACTGCACCATCCTATCCTCTTCGAGGAAATCCCAGCGCACCTCACAAGTAGTAGAAGAATTTCTGGCGTAGTTGCCGGGGAGACATCACAAAAACCTATAAAGTACCTTGGCATAAACTATCATCTACTTGTTCTTACTTTCATTTGCCATTTGCCTCTTATTTTCATCTCCCCCACTTCTAAAACAATTTTACAAAAAACACAAAAATATTTTCGTTTGCTTGTTCCCTTGTTTGCTTGCTTTGTCACCTTGTCTCAAGAAAATACCAAGTTGTGTGACTTTTCCAATACTAATAATAATGATTTTATTAGTACTCCGATTCCTCATCCCGCCACTAGTGCGGATTCGTGTGATATTAATGCTACTTTGCTAAATGTTGGTATCAAAAGAACAATTTTCTGGTAGTCCTAATGAAGATGTTGCATCCCATCTTAATACTTTTGTTGAATTGTGTGATATGCAAAAGAAAAAAGATGTGGATAATGATATTGTCAAATTGAAATTATTTCTGTTCTCACTACGAGATAATGCTAAAACTTGGTTTTCATCCTTGCCGCGAAATAGTATTGATTTTTGGATAAGTGTAAGGATGCTTTTATTGGCAAGTATTTTCTTTTTGCTGAGATTATTTCTCTTTAGAAATCAAATTATGAATTTTAAGCAACTTAATCATGAACATGTTGCACAATCTTGGGAGAGATTGAAATTAATGATAAGAAATTGCCCCACTCATGGTTTAAGCTTATGGATGATCATACAAAATTTTATGTGGGATTAAACTTTGTTTCAAGATTTTTTTTAGATTCTTCCACGGGGGGTACCTTTATGGAAATCACATTAGGAGAAGCTACAAAATTCCTTGATAATATTATGGCAGATTATTCACAATGGCACACCGAAAGAACTCCAACTAGCAAAAAAGTGAATATTGTCGAAGAAATTAATACTTTGAGTGATAAAATGGATGCGCTTATGAAAGTGGTTGCTAGTAAGAGTGCTCATGTTGATCCTAATTATGTTCCATTGTCTACTTTGATTGAGAAAAATAATGATTCATGTGAATTTTGTCTCTCGAAATAATTTCAATAACAATGCTTATAGGGGTATTTTCAATCCTAGGTCGTTTCCCAGAAATTTCTGTAATAATTATGGCAATTCCTATGGTAACTCTTATAATAATAATAATAATAATAATAATAATAATAATAATAATAATAATAATAGGATGCCTTCTGATCTTGTGTGACGCCCCTAATTTAATTGTACACTAATCATACATGCACATGTGTACGATCAAGATCAGGGACTCACGGGAAGATATCACAACACAACTCTAGACATAAATTAAAATAATACAATCTTTACATTACAAGCCAGGGGTCTCGATGGATCAAATACATCAGCTCGAACACAAACGAGTCAGCGGAAGCAACAACATCTGAGTACAGACTGTTAAACAAGTTTGCCTTAAGAAGGCTAGCACAAAAACAACAACGATCGAAAAGGCAAGGCCTCCTGCCTGGGAGCCTCCTAACTACTCCTGGTCGTCGGCGGTCTCCATGTTGTTGTGGGCACCCTCGGGGTAGTAGTAGTCATCGGTGATGGCATCTGCTCTTGGAATCCATCATCTGATTGCAGCAATTGGGTATAGGGGGAAAGAGGTAGCAAAGCAACCGTGAGTACTCATCCAAAGTCCTCGCAAGACTTGCATTAGATCTACACTAAGTATGCATCAATATCAAATGGAATGGGCTGTATCTGTGGACTGAACTGTAGAATGACAGAAGAGAAGGGGATAAGCCTGCCCTATCGAAGACTAGCATCTTCAAGCATCTTGCAGCATTTAGAAGAGTAGAGCATAGCATATTATAATTAGCAAGTATGTTGTACATTAACACCCAGAGATCCTTTCTCGACTCCTTGCAAGAAAGCAATCCCGGAGCCATCATATCCAATCCACATCTCGGTATCCAGTTCTAGTTGTAAAGATCGGGATACAACCCCAAGTCGCCCTATTACCGTGGAACGACTATTTGAATAGATTAGCTTTCCTGCAGGGGTGCACCACATTACCCGACACGCTCAACCGTCTCTGGCCAGAAACACTTTCCTGGGTCATGCCCGACCTCAGAAGATCAACACGTCGTAGCCTCACCTAGACTCAACAAAGAGGCCAGCACGTTGGTCTACATCCTAAATGCGAAGGGGTCTTCGTCCCATTGCCCTTTGCACTCCTGCATGTTGCAAGGGCGGCCGAGACTCAGTCCTGGCAACCTACACTACAAGGCTGTTGCTTATGTGGACCACCCGGGCGTGCTCCGCTCAGTCACTAACGTCTGGAAAGCTTCGGCTAATACTATGGCACCAGTTGCCCATATCTTGTCCCACGCGGAGGTTAGTGTGTATAGGCCACTGGCCAACTCAGGACAAATACCCGAATCTTTAGTGTCTTGGGAGCGTGTAGTAATGAGCAGAGACTCACGATCATGTGACCCCATCACCCCGTCTCGTGGACTTACGGCAAGGGCCCGGAATGCCTGTCTATGCCACGTAGAAATGTCACGGGAACCCTCCAGGTCAACCTAACTACACATCAACTCACGGGAACCCCTTAGGGCCAACCCGACTTCAACATGGTTCTGTGGTAAAGTCAAAGTAACCGTGTGTTCAAAACACCAAGGGGAGAACCCGAGGAATCACCCTCGATGGAGTGTTGAAGGAGGAATCACCCTCGAAGACCATGACCGATTAGCTACACTACAGAGTTAACATCATAAGTGCTATATGAGGTACCACCCTCGACACTCGTTAGTAGCTCTGCAGATTCATACAACTAAGGGGGTGTGATGTGATGTGTCAGGCTCTGGACATCAATCACGTTGATTGAGTCACCGGTCATCAAGCGGAGGCAACTGGGACAAGGTGAGGGGGTCACTGGTGGATCACTAGGCAGTTTAGGATAAACATGTAAGGTAACAATTGCAGGTTACAAAATGAGGCTATGCTTCAGAATAGGATCATAAAAAAGCAGTAGCAATTCTAATGCAAGCATAAGAGAGAACGGAATGGGTGATATCAGAATGATCAAGGGGGGTTTGCTTTCCTGGTTGCTCTGCAGACGAAAGGAATCTTCAGAAGCGTAGCCATAGTCAAACACCGAAGCATCAACGGTCTCAGGGTCTACAAGAGAGGAAGGAGGGGGAAGAAACAATAAATAATGAGCATACAATGCAATAGAAAGCATGTCATGACCATAAGTAGTGCTAGGGGTGTTCTAACGCGGTACTACATGTTGCAGATGAAGAGGGAAAACACTCGGAGGGGTTTTCCCGGCATTTGGCCTTTTTCGGACAGATGAAAGAGAGGGGACGGTTCCATGTTCGCTATGCTAGGGGCACGTGACAGATGAATGGAGTGCATATTCGGATTCGTCATATTTTTCTGATCGATTTTCATATATAAAATTATTTTAATCCGAGTTACTGTTTAATTTATATGATTTTTTCAAAGATTTAAACAATTGATGGAATTATTATTAATTAGAAATTAAATGGTTAAATTTCCAAAGTGCACAGGGGCTGATAGGTGGGGCCAGGGGCTAAGTGAGCAGGTCAACAGTTGACCCGTTGACTGGTTAACGGGGTCAACTGGGACCCATCTATCAGAGACTAGGGGTTGCCCCTCAGCTTGTTGACTGGTCAATGGGACCAATGGGGCCCAGAGGTCAGTAACTAAACTAATTAACAGGGGTTTAAGTGTTTAACTAATTCAAAAGTTCATTAGCAGGGTGGGGCCACGATGTGAGTGAAACCTAGAGTTAACAGAGCTAGTTAGTCCAGTTTAATTAACTAGCCAGGTGGGACCCAAAGGTCAGTGGGTCATTAGTGGGCGCATTGGTGCTTAATGGCGTCCCAACATGGGGTTCACCTGGCGGTGACTTGCCAATGCTTAGAAGCGGTGGCACGTTGGCGGCGACCTCAAGAACGAGGGGAGGTGGTCGTGATCACGCCACAGAGGGCCAAAACGAGTGTGGAGAGGCTCATTCGAATGCGGGCTCAATGCCGCGTCCATTGGTGACGGCGGGAGCAGCGGCGGGGGCCGGAGTTGAGAGTAGTGATGGCGGTAAGCGGTGATACGTCCATTTGGCATCATACTTTTATATCAATATTTATTGCATTATGGGTTGTTACTACACATTATGTCACAATACTTATGCCCTTTCTCTCTTATTTTATAAGGTTTACACGAAGAGGGAGAATGCCGGCAGCTGGAATTCTGGGCTGGAAAAGGAGCAAGTATTAGAGACCTATTCTGCACAAATCCAAACTCCTGAAACTCCACGAAAGTTGGCTTTGGAATATATTAAAAATATTGGGCGAAGAAAGCACGAGAGGGGGGCCACCCACCAACCACGAGGGTGGAGGGCACGCCCTAACCCCCTGACCACGCCCCCTGCCTCGTGGGCCACCTCGCAGGCCCCCGGCATCCATCTTCTGCTATGTGGTGTCTTTCACCCTGGAAAAATCATAAGGAAGCTTTCGGGACGAAGCGCCACCGTCTCGAGGAGGAACCTGGGCAGGACCAATCTAGGGCTCCGGCGGAGCTGTTCTGCCGGGGAAACATCCCTCCGGGAGGGGGAAATCGTTGCCATCGTCATCACCATTGATCCTCTCATCGAGAGGGGGTCAATCTCCATCAACATCTTCACCAACACCATCTTTTCTCAAACCCTAGTTCATCTATTGTATCCGATCTTTGTCTCAAAACCTCAGATTGGTACGTGTAGGTTGCTAGTAGTGTTGATTACTCCTTGTAGTTGATGCTAGTTGGTTTATTCGGTGGAATATCATATGTTCGGATCCTTAATGCATATTAATACCCCTCTGATTATGAACATGAATATGATTTGTGTGTAGTTACGTTTGTTCCTGAGGACATGGGAGAAGTCTTGTTATAAGTAATCATGTGAGTTTGTTATTTGTTCGATATTTTGATGAGATGTATGTTGTCTCTCCTCTAGTAGTGTTATGTGAACGTCGACTACATGACACTTCACCATATTTGGGCCTAGGGGAAGGCATTGGGAAGTAATAAGTAGATTATGGGTTGCTAGAGTGATAGAATCTTAAACCCTAGTTTATGCGTTGCTTCATAAGGGGCTGATTTGGATCCATATGTTTCATGCTATGGTTAGGTTTACCTTAATTCTTCTTTCATGGTTGCAGATGCTTGCGAGAGGGGTTAATCATAAGTGGGATGCTTGTCCAAGGAAGGGCAGTACCCAAGCACCGCTCCACCCACATATCAAATTATCAAAGTAACGAACGCGAATCATATGAGCATGATGAAAACTAGCTTGACAGAAATTCCCATGTGTCATCAGGAGCGTTTTGCTTTATATAAGAGTTTGTCCAGGCTTTCCCTTTGCTACAAAATGGATTGGGCCACCTTGCTGCACCTTAGTTACTTTTTTTACTTGTTACCCGTTATGAATTACGTTATCACAAAACTATCTATTATCGATAATTTCAGTGCTTGTAGAGAATACCTTAGTGAAAATCGCTTGTCATTTGCTTCTGCTCCTCGTTGGGTTCGACACTCTTATATATCGAAAGGACTATGATAGATCCCTATACTTGTGGGTCATCAAGACTCTTTTTTGGCGCCGTTGCCGGGGAGTGAAGCGCCTTTGGTAGGTGGAATTTGGTAAGGAAACATTTATATAGTGTGCTGAAATTTATTGTCACTTGTTACTATGGAAAATAATCCTTTGAGGGGCTTGTTTGGGGTATCTTCACCCCTACCAGTAGTGCAAAGAGTTTCTCCTCAACCTACTGAAAATATTTACTTTGAAATTCCTTCGGGTGTGATAGAGAAACTGCTAGGTAATCCCTATATAAGAGATGGAACATTACATCCTGATATGCACCTAATCTATGTGGACGAAGTTTCTGGATTATTTAAGCTTGCAGGTATGCCCGATGATGTCGTCAAGAAGAAGGTCTTCCCTCTATCTTTGAAGGGAAAGGCATTGACATGGTTTAGGCTATGTGATGATATTGGATCATGGAACTACAACCGATTGAAACTGGAATTTCATCAGAAGTTTTATCCTATGCATTTGGTTCATCGTGATCGTAATTAAATATATAATTTTTGGCCTCATGAAGGAGAAAGTATCTCTCAAGATTGGGGGAGGCTTAAGTCAATGTTATATTCATGCCCCAATCATGAGCTTCTCAAGAGAAATTATTATTCAAAAACTTTATGCTCGACTTTCTCATAATGATCGCTCCATGCTCGATACTTCTTGTACTGGTTCTTTTATGATGAAGACTATTGAATTCAAATGGGATTTATTGGAAAGAATTAAATGCAACTCTGAATATTGGGAACTCAACGAAGGTAAGGAGTCAGGTATAACCCTTAAGTTTGATTGTGTTAAATCTTTTATGGATACCGACGCTTTTCGTTATTTTAGCACTAAATATGGACTTGACTCTGAGATAGTAGCTTTTTTCTGTGAATCTTTTGCTACTCATGTTGATCTCCCTAAGGAGAAGTGGTTTAAATATCATCCTCCCATTTAAGTAAAGGTAGTAGAACCTATTAAAGTTGAAGAAAAGACTATTACTTATAATGTTGATCCTATTGTTCCTACCGCTTATATTGAGAAACCACCCTTTCCTATTAGAATAAAGGATCATGCTAAAGCTTCAACTATGGTTTGTAAGAGTAATGCTAGAACACCTACACCTCCTGAGCAAATTAAAATTGAACCTAGTATTGCTATGGTCAAAGATCTCTTGGTCGATAATATTGATGGGCATGCTATTTACTTCTGTGATGAAGCTGCTAGAATTGCTAGACCCGATACTAAAAATAAACATAGACCTTTTGTTGGCATGCATGTTGTTTCTGTTAAAATAGGAGATCATTGTTATCATTGTTTATGTGATATGGGTGCTAGTGTGAGTGCAATACCTCATTCCTTATACAAAGAAATTATGCATGATATTGCACCTGCTGAGATCGAAGATATTGATGTTAGAATTAAGCTTGCCAATAGAGACACTATTTCACAATTGGGATTGTTAGAGATGTTGAAGCCTTGTGTGGGAAAATTAAATACCCTACTGATTTTCTTGTTCTTGGTTCCCCACAAGATGTTTTTTGTCCCATTATATTTGGTAGACCCTTCTTGAATACTGTTAATGCTAAGATAGACTACGAAAAGGATATTGTTACTGTTGGTTTAGGGGATATGTCTCATGATTTTAATTTTGCTAAATTTCATAGACAACCCCATGATAAAGAATTTCCTAGTAAAGATGAAAGTATTGGTCTTGCTTCTATTGTTGTGCCTCCTAATGATCCTTTAGAACAATATTTGCTCGACCATGAAAATGATATGTTTATGAATGAAAGAAGAGAAATAGATGAAGTATTCTTTAAACAGGGACCTATTTTGAAACACAACTTGCCTGTTGAAATCTTAGGGGATCCTCCTCCACCCAAGGGTGATCCCGTGTTTGAGCTTAAACAACTACCTGATACTCCTAAATATGCTTATGTTGATGAAAAGAAGATATATCATGTTATTATTA
This sequence comes from Triticum dicoccoides, assembly GCF_002162155.2. NCBI lineage: Eukaryota > Viridiplantae > Streptophyta > Magnoliopsida > Poales > Poaceae > Triticum > Triticum dicoccoides. The sequence continues at coordinate 480,007,365 of NC_041383.1, read as the reverse complement.
GTGCTAACCTTTCAGAGCATTGAAGAAGAGAAATTACTGAAAACTCTGAAGAAGCACCGTGCTGCTTTTGGATATACTCTTGATGATCTTAAGGGCATTGGTCCCACTCTATGTTAGCACAAAATAAAACTGGAGAAACATGCTATACCACTTGTTGATCATCAACGATGATTAAATCCTAAGATGAAAGAAGTGGTAAGAAGTGGAATACTAACACTTTTGGAGGCAGGTATAATTTATCCTATTGCTGGTAGTCAGTGGGTAAGTCCTATCCATTATGTCCCTAAGAAGGGAGGTGTTATTGTTGTTCCTAATGATAAGGATGAATTGATCGCAAAAAGAAGTGTTACAGGTTATAGAATGGTAATTGATTTCTGTAAATTAAATAAAGCTACTAGAAAGGATCATTACCCTCTACCTTTTATTGACCAAATGCTAGAAAGACTATCCAAACATAAACATTTTTGCTTTCTAGATGGTTATTCTGGTTTCTCACAAATACCTGTGTCAAAAGAGGATCAGGAAAAGACCACTTTTACTTGCCCTTTAGGTACTTTTGCTTATAGAGGTATGCTTTTGGTTTATGTAATGCACCTGCTATCTTTCAAAGATGTATGGATGCTATATTCTCTGTCTTTTGTGAAAAGATTATTGAGGTTTTCATGGATGATTTCTTCGTTTTTGGAGCTTCTTTTGATGATTGCTTAAGCAACCTTGATAGAGTTTTGCAGAGATGTGAAGAAACTAATCTTGTCTTGAATAGGGAGAAGTGCCACTTTATGGTTAATGAAGGTATTGTCTTGGGGCATAAAATTTCTGAAAGAGGTATTGAAGTTGATAAAGCTAAAGTTGATGCTATTGAAAAGATGTTGTGCCCTAAAGATATCAAAGGTATAAGAAGTTTTCTTGGTCATGCTGGTTTCTATAGGAGGTTTATTAAAGACTTTTATAAAATTTCTAGGCCTCTGACTAATCTCTTATAAAAAGATGTTCCTTTTGTCTTTGATGATGATTGTGTGGAAGCATTTGAAATACTTAAGAAAGCCTTGATTTCTGCAAATATTGTTCAGCCACCTGATTGGAATTTACCCTTTGAAATTATGTGTGATGCTAGTGATTATGTTGTAGGTGCTGTTCTAGGGCAAAGAGTTGATAAGAAATTAAATGTTATCAAATATGCTAGTAAAACTCTAGACAGTGCCCAGAGAAATTATGCTACTACTGAAAAGGAATTTTTAGCAATTGTATTTGCTTGTGATAAGTTCCGACCATATATTGTTGATTCCAAAGTAACTGTTCACACTGATCATGCTGCTATTAAATATCTTATGGAAAAGAAAGATGCTAAACCTAGACTTATTAGATGGGTTCTCTTGCTAAAATAATTTGATTTACATATTATTGATAGAAAGGGAGCTGAGAACGTCGTTGCAGACAACTTGTCTAGGTTAGAAAATGTTCTTGATGACCCACTAGCTATTGATGATAGCTTTCCTGATGTACAATTAGCTGTCATAAATGCTTCTCGTACTGCTCCATGGTATGCTGATTATGCCAATTACATTGTTGCTAAATTTATACCACCTAGTTTCACATACCAGCAAAAGAATAAGTTTTTCTATGATTTAAGACATTACTTTTGGGATGACCCACACCTTTATAAAGAAGGAGTAGATGGTGTTATTAGACGTTGTGTACCTGAGCATGAACAGGAACATATCCTACGCAAGTGTCACTCCGAGGCTTACGGAGGACACCACGCTGGAGATAGAACTGCACATGAGGTATTGCAATCCGATTTTTATTGGCCTACCCTTTTTAAAGATGCCTGTAAGTTTTTCATGTCTTGTGATGAATGTCAAAGAATTGGTAATATTAGTAGATGTCGAGAAATGCCTATGAATTATTCACTTGTTATTGAACCATTTGATGTTTGGGGCTTTGATTATATGGGACCTTTTCCTTCCTCTAATGGGTATACACATATTTTAGTTGCCGTTGATTACGTTACTAAGTGGGTAGAAGTTATTCCAACTAGTAGTGCTGATCATAACACTTCTATTAAGATGCTTAAAGAAGTTATTTTTCCGTGGTTTGGAGTCCCTAGATATTTAATAACTGATGGTGGTTCACATTTTATTCATGGTGCTTTTCGTAAGATGCTTGTTAAGTATGATGTTAATCATAGAATTGCATCTCCATACCACCCTCAGTCTAGTGGTCAAGTAGAATTGAGTAATAGACAGATTAAACTGATCTCGCAAAAGACTGTTAATAGGTCTAGAAAGAATGGGTCCAAGAAACTTGATGATGCATTATGGGCCTATAGAACTGCATATAAAAATCCTATGGGTATGTCTCCATATAAAATGGTTTATGGAAAAGCATGTCACTTACCTCTCGAACTAGAACATAAGGCATATTGGGCCATTAAAGAGCTCAATTATGATTTCAAACCTGCCAGTGAGAAGAGGTTATTTGACATTAGCTCACTTGATGAATGGAGAACCCAGGCCTATGAGAACACCAAATTGTTTAAAGAAAAAGTTAAAAGATGGCATGACAAAAGGATACAAAAGCGCGAGTTTAATGTAGGTGATTATGTTTTGCTATATAACTCCCGTTTAAGATTTTTTGCAGGAAAACTTCTCTCTAAATGGGAAGGTCCTTACATTATCGAGGACGTCTATCGTTCCGGTGCCATCAAAATCAACAATGCCGAAGGCAGAAATTCGAAGGTGGTGAACGGTCAAAGAATCAAACATTATATCTCAGGTAATCCCATAAATGTTGAAACCAATGTTATCGACACCGTAACCCCAGAGGAGTACATAAGGGACACTTTCCAAAATGTTTCAGACTCCAAAATGGAATAGGTATGTGGTATGGTAAGTAAACTGACTCCAAAACTGCTCAAATATCAATTTTTCTCTGTTTTGGAATATTTTAAAAATTAGGAAAAATAGAAGTAGTCCGAAAGAGACATGAGGCATCCATGAGGGTGGAGGGCGCCCCCTACCCCCCTGGGCGCGCCCCCTGCCTCGTGGCCAACTCGTGTGCCCTTCGAACTCCGTTTTCTTGCACAATACTTCTTTTGGTCGGTAAAAATTGATTATATAATCTCCCGAAGGTTTTGACCACCGTACCACGACAAAATCTCCCGTTTTCGTTCTAACATGTTTTTTGCCAGAGTTTCTCAAGGTCAGGCATCATGTCATCTCCCTCCTCGAACAACGTGGGCAATGACGCTTGGTTAATGAAGATAGAGATGAAGCGAGAAGAACTCGGGGAAATCAAGGAAGGTGACAAGATCAAGAAAGCCGCAGAAGAGCAAGTCCCGACGGTAGAAGAAGAATGCGTCTTTCAACCTTACTACAATCATCTCACCTCGACTGAAATTGAAGCTTTCAAGATGATTGAAATAGTTCGCATACAAAACAAGTATCTCACACGTGAAAATATTTTGTTTCAAGGGCATATCACCGCACTCAAGGGCATTATCCGCAAGTTGGAGCATCTCTTATGCTCGATGTGCGGCACTACATCATCAACAACTCCATCATCACCACCTCCGAAGAAAGAGACATAAATACATGGGTACGGACACTCCCCTTGGCAACTTCCAAGCTTGGGGGAGGTGCCCCGGTATCGTATCACCATCCCACTTCTTTCTTTACCGTCTTTCTTAGTTTGATCCTTTTGGTTATATCTTGATCTAGTAGAATAAAGTTTTATCATGATCTAGCTTTGAGATTTGTTTTGATCTCTATCTATGTAATCGAGTCCGTGAGCTATATATAATAAACATTAGTTTTGAGTTGAGGGATTTTTCTATCTTGCTATGATCTTGAGGGAATAAAAGAAAGAATAAAAAGAAATAAGAAGATCATATTGATCTTATGGAGAGTAATGACTTCACATATAAGGAGTATGATGAATAAAAGTTGTTGAGAGTTGAAAAACATAGTTTTGGTCATCGTTGCAATTAATAGGAAGTAATAAATAAAGAGAGGTTTTCACATATAAATATACTATCTTGGACATCTTTTATGATTGTGAGCACTCATTAAAATATGACATGCTAAAAAGTGGATGTTGGACAAGGAAGACAACGTAATGGGTTATGTTTTCTTATATCCGAACTAGTTATATTGTCATGGATCATCCAACATGCTGAGCTTTCCTTTCCCCCTCATGCTAGCCAAATTCCTTGCACCAAGTAGAGATACTACTTGTGCTTCCAAACATCCCTAAACCCAGTTTTGCCAGGAGAGTCCACCATACCTACCTATGGATTGAGTAAGATCCTTCAAGTAAGTTGTCATCGGTGCAAGCAATAAAAATTGCTCTCTAAATATGTATGATCTATTAGTGTGAATAAAGTAAGCTTTATACGAGCTTGTGATATGGAAGAAATAAAAGCGACAAACTGCATAATAAAGGTCACTATCACAAGTGGCAACATAAAGTGACTTTCTTTTGCATTAAGATTTTGTGCATCCAACCATAAAAGCGCATGACAACTTTCACTTCCCTCTGCGAAGGGCCTATCTTTTATTCGTATCTTCTACCTTCATACAAGAGTCATGGTGATCTTCACCTTTCCTTTTTCCACTTTATCCTTTGGCAAGCACTATGTATAGTGACTTTACACAAGAGTCATGATGTTCTTTGGACCTCAGAATGATGCAAGTGATATGGTGTTGGAAAGGTATTGAAATTTAGCAAATTTTTGTGTTTTAACATTTTTCTAATTCTTCACGATTTTTGAATACCAAGATTTTTCCTGTTACAAGGAAACATAGTATTGTACTTCTGTGGAATATGAGTTTCTTACTGCCCGACAATAAAGAAGTTTCTGTACTTCTCAAAGTGATTAAATTGTACTGCCCATATTTTTTTCTAGAGAACTCAAATTCCCTCCACATGTACCCTTGTACTTCTGTGGAATATGAGTTTCTTACTGCCCGATAATAATAATAATAATAATTGTGCTCCTCGAAATGAATAAATTGTACTGCTCGGATTTATTTTAAAAGAACACAATTTTGCCTTGTACTTCTGTGGAATATGAGTCACGTACTAGTCTGCAATATATTTTTTGTATTACTCAAAATGATTAAATTGTATTGCTCATAAATTATTTTACATAAGTCAGTTTCCTTCGACATGTATCTTGTACTTATTGGAAATATCAGTTTCGTACTTCTTGATCTTATAGGGTTTGTACTTCTCAATTACACAATTTTTATTAAGGCTAGTTTTGCATTTTCATCTGCATTGCTGCTTCTCTTCACTATAGAGAACCTTTTTTGCACTTTCCTAAGCTTGCTAATTCCACAGCTCCAAGTAGCAGCTGCAAAAGATCAGTACCAAATTAGCATAAAGGACACCCTGTACTGCTACTTCTCTCAGTGTAACTATGGTGCTGCCTCCCTAGCAGGAATAATTCTCAGCAGGTACTTCCTCGCCTGCATGTTGTACTGCTCTGTACTTCTACCTAAATATTGTATGTACTTCCCATTACTACTACCTTTGTACTTCCCATAATTCTCCACTCAGGAGGTTAAAATTTCATTCAATCTCCTCACCGCCCGCCGGAGTAAAAAGAATGCCACAGAATGCCAAGATGAAGAGAAGTACATTTTACCCTCGCACCTCTCGCTGGAGAAGGAGCTCATGCTTGTGCTCGACGTTGGAACCCGTAATAACCCCGCAGCCGTAGAATACGAGTTTCGTACTGCTCGGCAATAATTTTTTTGTATTACTCAAAATGATTAAATTGTATTGCTCGTAAATTATTTTACATAAGTCAGTTTCCTTCGACATGTATCTTGTACTTCTTGGGAATATCAGTTTCGTACTTCTTGATCTTATAGGGTTTGTACTTCTCAATTACACAATTTTTATTAAGGCTAGTTTTGCAGTTTTATCTGCACTGCTGCTTCAAAATATTATGTACTGCTACTCTTCACTATAGAGAACCTTTTTTGCACTTCCCTAAGCTTGCTAATTCCACAGCTCCAAGTAGCAGCTACAAAAGATGAGTACCAAATTAGCATAAAGGACACCCTGTACTGCTACTTCAAACTACTCGATACTCCTCTCAGTGTAACTATGGTACTGCCTCGCTAGCAAGAATAATTCTCAGCAGGTACTTCCTCGCTCGCATGCTGTACTGCTCTGTACTTCGACCTAAATATTGTATGTACTTCCCATTACTGCTACCTTTGTACTTCCCGTCGAACACCTCGATGGTAGGGATACACAGGCTACTGCCAGTCTATTTTGCTGCTGCTCGAGCTAATCCGCTACGCTAGGGCGCGCCTCCGCCCGGTGCCCCGTACCGCCGCCATCCATGGAGATCTCCCTGGACGCGCTGCTGGGCATGCAGCGGCCCTGGCAGGACCTGGCCTACCGCCTCGCGCAGGGCATCTCGGGGATGCTCCTCCACCTCCACGTGCAGACACCGTAGCTCCCGTGGCCCGCCCCGCTGCTCAAGCTCCTCCCCTTTGACATCGAGCTCCCCGCCGCCCCCTTCACGGTCAGCGTCGACCTCCCGGCTGTGGTCGTCGCGTCCTTCATGGAGATCGGCGGCCGGCTCGGGCAGGCCAGGTCCGACATCGGCGCCTTCGTCGGCGGCGCCGTGCAGCAGCTGTCACGGCAGCTTCCCGCGTTGTTCCGCGCACGGCGCCGGAAGTGGGAGAGGGCCGCCGCGCCGCCGACGCCCGTGGCGGCGGTGGACGAGGGGGAAGCGGGTTCACCGCGGAGAGGGCTGCCGAGGGCTGGGTAGCCTTGAAGGGTGTCGGGGAAGGAGGCTCCCTTGAGGAGGTGGCTATGACGGTGGCGGCAACCACTGGGAGTGCCGCTGCCGCCAGTGCGGCCGGGGTCGGGGCCGAGGGTGCTTGGTCGGGGGATCTGTTTTCGGGATCCGAGCATGTGTTGCCTGGTCGGGCCGGTCTCCGATTCAAAACTACCTTATATATGGGCTTGCCTATTGTAGAATATTATTTTACAATCAGTTGTAGAATAGACCAACCCTATATATATATATCCACTTGGATGTAGGTTTTCATAAACTATTATTGTTGACATTACCCTTGAGGTAAAAGATTGGGAGGCTAAACTATGAGCCCCTATCTTTCTTTGTGTCTGGTTGAAACTTCATACCCATAAGTATCGCGTGAGTGTAGCAACTATGAAAGACTAAATGATAGTTGAGTATGTGGACTTGCTAAAAAGCTCTTTTATTGACTCTCTCCGATGTTATGATAAATTGCAATTGCTTCAATGACCAAGATCATAGTTTGTTAGTTTTCAATGAAGTTTTTTATTCATACTTTACATTGTGAATAAATTGTTACTTTAGGATAAGAAATCATATGACAATTTATATGTATTGCTGTTCTAAAGATGATCATGATGCCCTCATTTCCGTATTTTTTTATCGACACATCTATCTCTAAACATGTGGACATATTTTTTGATACCGGCTTTCGCTTGAGGACAAGCGAGGTCTAAGCTCGGGGGAGTTGATACGTCCATTTTGCATCATGCTTTTAATCAATATTTATTGCATTATGGGCTGTTACTACACATTATGTCGCAATACTTATGCCTTTTCTCTCTTATTTTATAAGGTTTACACGAAGAGGGAGAATGCTGGCAGCTGGAATTCTGGGCTGGAAAAGGAGCAAATATTAGAGACCTATTCTGCACAACTCCAAAAGTCCTGAAACTCCACGAAAGTCAGTTTTGGAATATGTTAAAAATATTGGGTGAAGAAAGCACTAGAGGGGCCCCACCCACCAGCCACGAGGGTGGAGGGCGCGCCCTACCCCCTAGGCGCGCCCTCCTGCCTCGTGGGCCACCTGGTAGGCCCCCGACGTCCATCTTCTGCTATATGGTGTCTTTTGCCCTGGAAAATATCATAAGGAAGCTTTCGGGATGAAGCGCCGCCGTCTCGAGGCGGAACCTGGGCAGGACCAACCAATCTAGGGCTCTGGCAGAGCTGTTCAGCCGGGGAAATATCCCTCGGGGAGGGGGAGATTGTCGCCATCGTCATCACCATCGATCCTCTCATCAAGAGGGGGTCAATCTCCATCAACATCTTCACCATCACCATCTCTTCTCAAACCCTAGTTCATCTCTTGTATCCGATCTTTGTCTCAAAACCTCAGATTGGTACCTGTGAGTTGCTAGTAGTGTTGATTACTCCTTGTAGTTGATGCTAGTTGGTTTATTCGGTGGAAGATCATATGTTTAGATCCTTAATGCATATTAATTCCCCCCTGATTATGAACATGAATATGATTTGTGAGTAGTTACGTTTGTTCCTAAGGACATGGGAGAAGTCTTGCTATAGGTTATCATGTGAGTTTGGTATTCGTTCGATATTTTGATGAGATGTATGTTGTCTCTCCTCTAGTGGTGTTATGTGAACGTCGACTACATGACACTTCACCATATTTGGGCCCAGGGGAAGGCATTGGGAAGTAATAAGTAGATGATGGGTTGCTAGAGTGACAGAAGCTTAAACCCTAGTTTATGCTTTGATTCGTAAGGGGCTGATTTGGATCCATATGTTTCATGCTATGGTTAGGTTTACCTTAATTCTTTTTTGGTAGTTGCGGATGCTTGCGAGAGGGGTTAATCATAAGTGGGATGCTTGTCCAAGGAAGGGAAGTACCCAAGCACCGGTCCACCCACATATCAAATTATCAAAGTAACAAACGCGAATCATATGAGCATGATGAAAATTAGCTTGACAGAAATTCCCATGTGTCCTCGGGAGCATTTTGCTTTATATAAGAGTTTGTCCAGGCTTGTCCTTTGCTACAAAAAGGATTGGGCCACCTTGTTGCACCTTAGTTACTTTTGTTACTTGTTACCCATTATGAATTACCTTATCACAAAACTATCTGTTACCGATAATTTTTAGTGCTTGCAGAGAATACCTTATTGAAAACCGCTTGTCATTTCCTTCTGCTCCTCGTTGGGTTCGACACTCTTACTTATAGAAAGGAGTACGATAGATACCCTAGACTTGTGGGTCATCAAGCGGCGACGGTCTTAGGCGAGCATGGCATTGATGACATGGGGCAAGACAAGGCGGTCTAAGGGCACGGATGGCTTCGCCGTGTGGTCCTGAGCATGCCGGTGTGCCCAGTTGGAGACGGGGGTGGTCGGGACAACTACTATGACGATAGCCAAGCGGCAGCTAGCAGCGGCGCCCGACGAGGACTAGCTATGGCGCACGGGAGAGGGTGAGGGGCGGTCGAGGAGGAGCGGGGCTCATAGTGGGGTTGGTAGGGGGCTCAGGGAAGCCAGAGTGGTCCTCGATGGAGCGGATCGATTGTACAAGCGGCGGCGGTCAAGGAGGAAGAAGCTGGCCGATGGCGGCAATGTGGGGTAGCACTGCTCGGGGCCATCCTCGTAGGTGACGTTTGTGATGTTGGAGGAGCTCCCGGACATGGAGCTAGTCGGCGGGGAGCAAGATGGGCGCGGGATCGACGGCGACATGACCATCGATGTCTCGGGCATGAAAAAGGACAAGGGGGGCGGGTGATGGAGGGAGAGAAGTGACTAGGGTTAGCAGAAGGGGGCGTTGTTCTTATCCCCTCCAGGGATACAGGGGCACCGTCGTGGCGTCCATCGAGCGGCAGCATCAGCCACAGATGGCCATGGCGCACGCACAGTTTTGTTTGGCGCGAGGAAGGGGAAAGGCCGACGTGGGCTGGGCCACCCTACACTGTGCACTGATGGCCCAAGCACAGCGGTTTCTTGCTCTTTTCTTTTCTATTCATGTTCCTTTTATTTACTCTCTGTTTTGCAAATTGTTAGGCCACACAAGACTTTTGTAAAATATGGGATTGTGCCACATAAATAATTTGCAATATTTAGCACTGCCATAAAAAGGTTTCGAGGCAAGATAATTTCTTTTAAATTTTATATAATTGAAAATAGATTAATGGGGCAGTTTTCGGCACTGTTTTAAATCCTAGGGGCATTTGGGGAATTTAGGTGATGTTGTTTTCCTCAACACAATTACTTAGGAATTATTTGCATAATTATGAACTATTTTGTTTGCATTTTTGAAGATGTAAATTTTGACTTGAATTTGAATTTGAATTTGAGTTTAACGAAGTGAGGATTAGCAACTTAATTGTGATGACATGGCATCATTAGGCATGTGATTACTATAGCATGATTCTTGGGGTGTTACAAATCTCCTCCATTACAAGAAATCTCGTCCCGAGATTTAAGAGGTGGAGCAATGGGGAAAAGGTCTGGTTATGAAATTCTATTGAGTCTTCTTGGTCTTGGTTGGTCTTCTCGAAGAGGTTGATCCGTTACGTTGATGTCTTCATTTCTCTGCTTCAGGTCATTATGATGAAGTCTTCATCCTTTCTTCGGGAATTCTATCATACTTACAAAAGGATAAGGGTACCTACGGGAGAATGGACCTCTACAAGGTCACTTATCTGGTAGATAACATCAGGGGAGATGGCGGAAAGTAACTCTCAAATTGAAACTCAAGAAAATATCGAGAGCTAAGTAAGAAGGTACCATGAGAAGTTTCGAGGGGGCAGGCAATCGTTGGATGCCTAATCAGAAGGTGGAAGAGGTTTAGAGCAACGAAAATATTTTTTGTGTTTGATACTAGAGCGGATCATCTCTAGGAAGGTGGCTCGCGATTTACATTCTAAGCCAAGCGTGAGGCACAACTTTGGAAACAGGGATGTATAGGAGAGTCAGGTTTTGATCCTGCGGAACTGTGGGTTATGGGCCCACCATGTGGGTTAAAAGTAGGAAGGGTGCTGACATCTTGCACGGTCATGATAGCAAGGCCTATAAGAGGATAGCCTGTCAGTTATGTTGCAATTACGTTGGTACCAAGGGCGAGGGACGAAGAGAATCATTTTCCTGTTCGTTGAAACGAGGCGAGCCAATAGGCAAAGTTCTCGTCCATCGGTGGTTACCGGAATGTCATCAACAATAGTAATAGGGTCTTGCTGATAGAGTTGTACACCGAGGTGTTTACATAAGTAGGGAATTATCACTACCCAGATAAGTTAGTTTACCAGAAAGGTTAAACAAAACAATGGAAAGGAAAAATGTGATTATCAGATTTAAACAAAACAATGGAAAGGAAAATGATCATGACAGGTCTGTAAGTAGATAACCATATGGGGAAAGGGGCGAGCAAACTCAAGATGTTACGCATACAATGGTGTTTGGGTAATGTATCAAGAAACATTTAGCATTAAGCTTCCAATGTTCTTGTTGATGCTTGAGTACCACAGTCAGGCTTCGGGATAGCATTGACCGGACCAAAGGATATAATGCATATGCTCGGGGAAAACACCGTCAATTAACATTGATCGAAAGGTGCACCCAGAAATCTGGACTAGGCAGCATGATCACTGTTAGAATGTTGATTCAATAGCCAAATTACCAAGCACAAAATTATCGTACATTAGCTCCAAAGCAATAGGGTTGCTAGAAGCACTGAATTCACACATCATGGTTCAATCGTAGGTATTCCGGTTAGAAACAACACGGGGAGCAATAAATGAATGGAGATGGTGAGAAGTATTACTATATCAAGATTCCTTAAGAGGCGGAGAAATTCTCGCAACATCCTTGACATAAAGACGGTAATACTCCAACGTAGAACATAGCATAAGCTAGATATCAAGTAGCTCCATAACATGAACAAGTTTGTGTTGGAGGGAAGGCAATAATGCTGTCGATGATAACACAAATCATTGAGGGGCAAGGATGGTATTTCTCATCGTGAATTCGATTGATATCCTGGAAGAGTTAAGAATGTGGAGGTCTCTTGAAGATGTAATCAATCAACAAAATAAAGCTTTTACTAAACATATCATAGAAGCTATGTTGAAAGCTTTAGAAGAAAAGATAGAATTGGAAGTTTCAATACCTAGAAATTTATACGATGAATGGGAACCCACTATTAAAATAAAGATAAAAAATTACGAGTGCAATGCTTTATGTAATTTGGGTGCTAGCATTTCCACTATACCAAAATCTTTATGTAATGTGCTAGGCCTCCATGATTTGGATGAGTGTTCCCTTAATTTGCACTTAGCGGATTCCACCATTAAGAAACCTTTGGTTAGAATAGTGATGTGCTTATTCTTGCAAATAGAAATTATGTGCCTATTGATTTCATTGTGCTAGATACTGATTGCAATCTGACTTGTCCTATAATACTTGGTAGGCATTTCCTACGTACCATAGGTGCTATTATTATATGAAACAAGGTAATATAAGATTCAAGTTTTCATTAAAGAAAGGAATGGAACACTTCCTTAGAAATATAATTAAGCCACCATATGAATCTATTGTGAGGGGCACCTATGGAATTAATTTGAAGGATGACAATACTTGAAACTATGCATTACGCCTAGCTAGGGGCATAAAACAATAGTGCTTGTTGGGATGCAAACCAATAGTTATCTTTGTTTTTCTTTTTTATTTTCCATTTTTGAGTGTCAACGCAATTATGCTACTGTTATGGTTGTGTTTTTGTGTTTAAATTAGTGTTTGTGCCAAATAAAGTCTTTGGGATGATTTGATTGGTAGTTGATTAGATTCTGTGAAAAAACAGAAACTTTTGCACCCAGTAGACAAATTGTTTAAATTCACTGGAACGTGATACAATTCTGAATATTATAAACATTATTGGTATACAAATTTCCCACGATGTCCTATTTCTTCATAATTTTTGGAGTTACAAAAGTAATGCGTTTGTTCAAAACATTACAAATTGTTCTGTTTTTGGCAGATTATGTTTTCGTTGCATAGTTTGCTTGTTTAATGAATCTATGGATTGTATCGAGGGGTAAGTCATGATGAAGTTATAATACAGTAGGTATATGCAATAATAAAATATTAATGGGTTTACAACAATAACTAAAGTTGATGATTTGCTTGTTATACTAACGGATCTCATGAGTTTACTGTTGAGTTTTGTGTGATGAAGTTTTCAAGTTTTAAGTGAGATCGCGGTGGATGAAGGAATAAGGAGTGGCAAGACCCTAAGCTTGGGGATGCCCAAGGAACCCCAAGGTAATATTCAAGGAGACCCAAACATCTAAGCTTGGGGATGGCTCGTATGGCATCCCCTCTATTTTCTACCAACCATCGGTAAATTACCCGGAGCTATATTTTTATTCATCACATGATATGAGTTTTGCTTGGAGCGTCGTTTATTATATGAGTTTTCCTTTGTTTGCTTTTTAATTTGCCACAATCATCTTTGCTAGACACACCATTTGAGAGGGGCACATATTTATTTGTGATTTGTTAGAATACTCTTTCAGCTTCACTTATATCTTTTGAGCTACGTTGTAGCTCTAGTACTTCACTTATATCTTTTAGAGCACGGTGGTGGTTGCTACTTGTGATTTGCGCTGGGATTTCTACGAAGGGGAGAGGATGTGTTGACACCAGATTTTGGCATGGTCAATAACTTATTTAAGATGGCCTCAAATGGAGAAGTGATCTTCATGAAAGAGTTCCGTATTGTCGATATAAACATCTTTGAAGTTTGGGTCATCGCAGTCTGATTTCATCTCGAAGGCCGAAACTATGCTCAAAGTACTAAGATCTTATATTCAGAGTACAGTTTGGCTGATTAAGCCCCCAAGAAGACCTCAAATGGAAAAGTTATCTACAGGGATTGTCTTCGTCTCGTCGAAACGATCGATTTTGATATAAAACTCGTTCCAATCCGATTTCGTATGCAAAAGTTAGAGCCATCGGAATACAGCCCTGTCAGGAGGCAAAAACTGGCGCGCCCCACCAGACACCCTGTCTGATGGGTAGCGCGAGGGATAAACTGTTTTGCGCGACCAATTTGACCTTCAAGATTACCTCTGATCAAAAAACATTCAACATAAGAGTTGTTCGTCTCGTCGAAGCGGTCAAGATTGCTTTTGGGCTTGTTTCCATCCGAGATTGTTTACCACCACAAAAAAGACCCGCAAGGTGCAGCCAGTTTAAACCGAACAGTTTCGGAAAGTTCGGATAAAACCAATCCAAATTTGACTAGGGTTTTGGACGTGAATCCAAGCCTTTTCCTTGCACAGGAAGTCCAGACGCCTCTTATATACCTAAGGGGTGACGGACGATTGAACGACACACAATCGATCAATCAATCTACTACTTTTCCGTGTTCATCTACTTTTATCTCTCCCCTTGTATCTTTCTTCTCGTTCTTCGTCGTTCTTCAAGATTGGAGGCTGTGAATCCGCGAGGCTCTAGAGGCGGTAAGACCGACCTCGAGCAGCCAATCGTCGCTACGAGCCCTGACGGGGTCCCTCCCGGGCGAGCGGGGCATCTGGTACCAAAAGCGCCGGCTTGCTGTCTTGTGTATCGCGCTGGAAGTCGGCCTCCCGCGGTGTGAGTTGCGGAGCATCTCCCTCGGTGTCGCGGGTACACATCGACGTGTTCGTCTGACGCGTTCTAGCATCAACACACTTTTTGGCAACTCCGCTTGGGAAGAAGCTTCGAACGGTCTCCGGCCCGTTTTTGCTACAAAGAGATCGTCATCTAGGGTTTGCAGTCTACAAAGGTAATATGAATACCCAATCCCTTTATGTAGATGCAAATAATTGATATGGTGTTACTAGATCATTCAATGAGTATACTCTATCGGCCAACCCTAGTCTTTTCAATCATGCAACTAACTACGTGCAAGGGCCGATTCAAAGTAATTTATATACTTCAACTTCTTATGATATTAGTAACATGCACCATATGTATCCCAACTCACACGCATCGGCAACCCAGAAATTCATATGCCGATAAGCAACATGATGAGTTCGATTAATCAATTTGAAACATCCCAAGTTAGAATTTCCAATGCCATACAAGAAAGTGTTTCACCCTTTTATTCATCGGCAGCTAATGTGCAATATAGTAATCCAACCATGCCGATGAATGAGAGAATTGGCCATGCTACTAGTGGCTATTCGGCCAGTTACTCTCAACCGTCATATGCTACACCTCATGTTACTAATTCTTCGGCACCATACACAACTGTAGATGCTCATAATTTGGCTTCACACCTTCCTGGTTATAGCCGAATGAATGTAAATTTTACAGGAGTGGTTGTGCCCAACATTGTAGAAGATGAGGTAGTGGTGGCTGCATTGAAGAGTTTAGCCCAAAATAAGAGAATTAGTGCTCTTTGCCTTGAACAACATGAAAAGGGGCTATTTCCTGATTATGCCGCAATAAAAGCTATAGTTTTGCAAGAAGATGAATCTTTGCCAATTGATAAAATTGGCGAGCAAAAGGATGGTCTTACAACAATGCATATGTCACCTAGTACTATATCATATTATACACCCCCTACACAATTGCAAAATTTCGGCAACACCCTTGTGTCATTGCCGAAAGAATCTAAAAGCATTGGGGGGCAATCATATCCGGAGTGGGCTGAAATATAGAAAAAGCTTAAAGCTAATTTTGCCGCTCGCCGTCAGAAACAAATAGAAAAAGAATTGGCTCAGATAAAAGAAGCATTGCCAATTGGTAGTATCAATGAAAAGAAGGATGATTCGGAACATGAAAGTGCTTCAGTTGAAAAATCCGAATCAAGTAGTATATATTCTGAATCCATCAAATCCAACGAGACAAGCATTATTGAGAAAGGACATGGCAAGCATAGGAAAACAATGGTGCTTGATTTTTCTGAAGTTAATGGAACCTACTTCCTGCCCTATGAGTTCCGTGCCGTAGAAATTGACAAGCTTCAAGGACAAGAACAAGTAGCCGAACAAAGTTCGGCCGACAAAAATCTTCAAAGCAATGATGCACAGATTCAAGAAAAAGATGATGACAAGGTGTTGGGAAGCCATCCAAGACGGAGCAAGATGTTCTTCAAATGGAACCACCATCATGTTGTCCCAACATATTTGAAGAGGTATGCATAGCGAGTAATTTACCTATTTTCAGATTTGGTCGCAACTTCATTATTGATGCATCTATAAGAAATATTCTCATAAGTAATTTTGAAAGACCAATGAAGAAGGGTAATTTACTTGTTAGCAATAAAATTGTTATGGAACATATCGGTCAAACCATTGCGCCATTTATAAAGACCGATAATGACTTATTGTTACAACCAAAGCTTTCCCCGTTGCTTTATCTAAAGTTCATATCTAGTTGGGTAGCTTTGCTTATTTCGTACTTGGCTTGCACTTGGTCTCAACTGAGACATGTATGTTCTAAATATCTTCATTTCAGAAATTTAAAGCCAAGGTTAAATTCTATTGAGAAAACTGATGCTAATACAATATCTTATCCAAAGACATCGGAGATAGAGTGGAAAACACAATACATAGCCGAATGGGGAGATTCCAAATCTGAACCATTCGTTTGCTTATCTCCAAAGCCGTTCAAACAGCAAGATCGGCTAGAAAACAAGAAGTATACCTTCAATTCAAGCATGTGTGATCAAATATTTGATTTGTTGCTGAAAAATAATTACATTACAATTCTCGATCACCATGTTAAGCCATCAATCCAAGGACGAATGTATTGTAAGTTGCATGATTCGTCCAAACATAATTTTGAGGATTGCAACATGTTTCGGCAAATAGTTAAATCGGCCATTGAAAAAGGACGATTGAAGTTTGTTGAAACACCAAGAGATGACCAGCCTATTCCGATTGGTCCCGATGGCAAAAGGTTTTTGCATCGACTGCTTCAAGCCGATCCATTTAAAGAGAATGTAAAAATTGCAGGTGATGGGATCAAGGTTTCAAGTAAAGAAGTTGTTGAAGAGCATAATGAACATAATCTTGAGGGCGAAAATTCCATCGAAGCTACAATGGAGACACCAAGGACTGGGGGGCAGCAAGAAAATCCAATGATCGATGAAAGCAAACCAAAAGAAAACAAAGGCCGAAATAAGCGCAAGTGTAAGAGATCAAAAATCACCTTTGCTGAACTATTGGATAAATATCAAAAGATGAGTGAAGAGAAGAATGCTTATCGGCCAAATCATGCAAAGAAACCAAGGTCACCCCCAAGGCGCAAATATGAGGATCGGTATTGGCAAAGTGATAATTTTAATGCAACATATTCATATCCTTATTTTGGGCTACCAATGCCAATGCCTTGGATGCCTCCCTATGCTCATATAGATACATATTCATCATGGGACAGGTATGATACAAGGGCACATTCTCCATCTTATTCTAGACCATCTCACCAATACTATGCAGCTCCAAGAAGATCAACATTTGAACAATCACGCTTCAAAGACCGTTTCAATCACAAGGAATCGGTCCAGAGCTCAAGGAAGAATAAACAGGTGGTAAAGCAAGTTTACCGCGTGAAAAGAGATGGTCGTAATTGTGCTACTTTAGATTTGATCTCAAATAACAAAGAGCCAATTAAAATGTTGACATTGGCTACAAAAGGCAAAGAAGTGAAACAATCAATTGATAAAAATCAGAGTGCCAAATCTGAAGAAAATAAGTTGAGGGTGCACAAGGCCCAGAAAGAGTTGCCACTGGTTGAAACAAAATCACAGTCGAGATGCTCACTCGGCTTATCGTATTGGCAAAAGAAGGAATTACAAAATCTTAGTGCACAAGAGATTAGAAAGAGGAACATGGCATGGGTTCCCAAGAGGATCAATCAAAACAAAAACGATGTGCATGCTTCAATTGCAACAAGTACAATAAAATGAAGAAGGAGAATGATGGAAGCAACAGACAATTAAGCCGAAGGTGTGCATCACAACATCAAAATCTTCGGTTAGCACATCATCCATTTTCTTCAACAATGCCATTGATGCCTTTGCCATGGAATTCATCCACATGTATGATCAGTTACCCTCCATGGACTTATTTTGATCCATGGATGCAACATAATTTTCTATATGATGATAGAGTATTACCAAATCACTATTCATTTTGTTAGTTACATTTTTGTTGCTAAGACAAAGGAGCCGAAATATTTTATTGCTATTTTATTTGTTTATTTCGGCTATACATGTTTTAATGGATGAATTCTATATGAACCTCATGGTAATGGCCGATACTTAACTATCGTCCTAAGAAACTATCTGATCATGGACGGTGTGGAATTCTAACACCGTCCTTAGTTCAATTGGAACCAAGACAAGGTACATGTTAAGTGATATTAGCTTTGTCTCTCTAGTACTATGGAGATTATATTTTGACGGTTCAATTTGTAGCAATGGCCAAAGTGTTGGTGTTGTTTATTTATCTCCATATGGAGCTAGTTTGTGAAGCCTCATGCCGCTTAAGATATTTTTACACAATGATCAAAGCCGAATATGCATTGTCATTCGGATTGGAGCATTGCCTTGATCTAGGTGCTATACATATTGAGGCTTCCGGTGATTCGTTATTAGTAGTGCAACAAATATCCAAGGGTTATCAATGTTTTGACGGATCACTTATAGTTTATCTTTTGGTATGTCTAGATGCAAGATTTACCTTGTGTTGTTTTGAAATTGTTCATATATCTAGGCATGACAATTCGAAAGAGTTGGCACAACAAGCGTCCGGCTACTATGTTAACCATGGTGTATTGCATTTCTATCAATAGCCGATGCTAGGTCTTGTCAACATAGGTAAGGCTGAATCGAAGCCCACCGCTTCGGCCACTAATGAAACTTTTATGCAGGCGAAGTAAGGATTAGAGGAAGTTCATTCTTGATTATCTGCAAAATCCTAGCGAAAGGGTGAACAATATGGTTCGGAGGATGGTTTTGATCTATGAAACCTTATCACCGGATTGTTATAGAAGCTGAGAAGTTTTCACCCAAGTTTGCATCAAGAGGTTCAAACAAGCAATGGCCGATATATACTTGTTGTCCTAAGAACATGCAAAATGGCCGATGGAGTGTTGACATCGTCCTTAGAACAAGCTATGCGGAAGTTATTTTCCGGCACACAAACTTTGCCAAAAAACAGGGGGCCATGTGTTGACACCAGATTTTGGCACGGTCAATAACTTATTTAAGATGGCCTCAAATGGAGAAGTGATCTTCATGAAAGAGTTCCATATTGTCGATATGAACATCTTTAAAGTTTGGGTCATCGCAGTCCGATTTCATCTCGAAGGCCGAAACTATGCTCAAAGTACTAAGATGTTATATTCAGAGTATAGTTTGGCTGATTAAGCCCCCAAGACGACCTCAAATGTAAAAATTATCTACAAGGATTGTCTTCGTCTCGTCGAAACGATCAATTTTGATATAAAAATCATTCCCATCCGACTTCGTATGCAAAAGTTAGAATCATCAGAATACAACCCTGTCAGGAGGCAAAAACTGACGCGCCCCACCACACACCCTGTCTGATGGGTAGCGCGAGGGATAGCCTGTTTTGGGCGACCGATTTGACCCTCAAGATAACCTTTGATCAAAAAATATTCAACATAAAAGTTGTTCGTCTCGTTGAAACGGTCAAGATTGCTTTTGGGCTCATTTCCATCCGAGATCGTTTACCACCACAAAAAAGACCCGCAAGGTGCAACCAGTTTAAACCGAACAGTTTTGGAAAGTTCAGACAAAACCAATCCGAATTTGACTAGGGTTTTGGACGTGAATCCAAGCCTTTTCCTTGCACGGGAAGTCCAGTCGCCTCTTATATACCTAAGGGGTGACGGCCGATTTAACAACACACAATCGATCAATCAATCTACTGCTTTTTCGTGTTCATCTACTTTTATCTCTCCCCTTGTATCTTTCTTCTCATTCTTCGTCGTTCTTCAAGATTGGAGGCTGCGAATCCACGAGGCTCTAGGGGCGGTAAGACTGACCTCGAGCAGCCAATCGTCGCCGTGAGCCCTGACGGGGTCCCTCCCGGGCGAGCGGGGCGTCTGGTCCCAAAAGCGCTGGCTTGTTGTCTTGCGTATCACGCTGGAAGTCGGCCTCCCACGGTGTGAGTTGCGGAGCATCTCCCTCGGCGCCGCGGGTACACATCGACGTGTTCGTGTGACGCGTTCCAGCGTCAACAGGATGATGTAGTACAATAGAGATAAATATTTCCATCAGTTAAGAACCAAGGTTATTAATCCAATAGGAGAACTAAGCAACAACTCGTTAGCAGCACCTGCACACAAACATCAAATCCTTGCAACCCATTGCGAACAAGGGGTTGTCAATCCTTGGACAGTTACGAGCAAGATTAACTTGTATGGTATTTGATAGATAGATCGGACAAAAATACAAAAGAAATAAATGAAAGAAACAACAAGGTATTTTTGGTTTTAATATATAATAAAAGATAGACCGGGGGCGATAGTTTTCACTAGAGGCTTCTCTCTTGAAAATAGCATACGGTGGGTAAACAAATTACTGTTGGGCAACATCCTTAGATCTGTAATGCATTGTATGGCCTAGAATAGCTCCTATTCATCTACCTTTTCCAGGTAGTCGATGGCTATTCACAGCTACCACCTTAACACCAAAGAAGGGTTCGACCCAATGCTTTATTTCTGTCTTAGTGAATCCTGATTCGACAATAAAAGTATATTGATTCTTTCCCAATAAACGAAGACTTTTTTCTGTAAATACTGCGTATTTGATTCCATCCGTAAACCGACTTTCCCTCCTATGCTCTGAGTTCCAGTATCAATAAGAATTCGAGTTCTTATTGTTCTTATGTTATGGTATGAATATACCATACCAATTCTGTCGGTGTACAAAAGTATGGGTGCTTCTGTACCCCTTACTTGTGCATGGATGGTCGCAGCCACCCCTACAGCGAGGCTTGGCGAGGCAGAGGAAGACAACAAGAGACAAGAACAAAGAACATCAAGGCAAGTGCTTAGAGTAGCGAGCAGCAAGAGGCAAGCAGGGCCACACCCGGCAACAAGCCTTGCCGGGGCGACCTGCGCGGCCCCCGGCAAGCCTTTTGCCAGGGCAACTTTCCAAGAGACCAACAAGGCCACCACCCTTGGGCTTGAGAGCTCTGACACCATCAACAATGATAAAGACCAAGGTTTGAGGAGCGCATGCCCGGAAGCATGTGGCTCCTCACAAAGATCAACAACCCACGAGTCCACGTGGGATCAAATGATGAAGACCCCTGGCAAGACCCCTGCCGGGGACGACTCCAAGGCCCCCGGCAAGCCTTGCCGGGGATGACCGCTGGGCCGCGGCCAGGCCCACGCTCGGCAGGGTTTCGCCACCTCACCACCACTCCAATGCGGCGATAAGCATACCAGTAAAGCAGGCGC
Source organism: Triticum dicoccoides (assembly GCF_002162155.2). NCBI lineage: Eukaryota > Viridiplantae > Streptophyta > Magnoliopsida > Poales > Poaceae > Triticum > Triticum dicoccoides. The sequence continues at coordinate 479,986,101 of NC_041383.1, read as the reverse complement.
CTGCGTGCGGCATGCAGATCTTCGCGGAAGCCTACCACTTTGCCAACACAGCAGCTGGTTGGCTAGCATGGCGCTGCATGCCTCGTCGGCCCAGATGCTAGGCAAGACGAGGGGGAGCGGTGAAGGACGGGATGGCCTCTGTTGCCGTCCCCAATAAAGCGAGAGGACACGTAGGCATCACATTAAATGCACTTGTCCTACGTTGATCGAGCGATAAGCTCGTATCACTGTAGCTTGCCACCTCCAGTGTGCCGCTATGGCAACCCCTTTGTGTATATAAGGAGGCCCGAGGCTCACAGAGAAGGGGATTCGGACTTTTGGACAAAGCACGCATAATAGCTAATTCAAAAGCTCAAGAACACACTCATATAACTAGATAAAGCAGGACTATGGTATTACGCATCTTCGCGGCCCGAACCTGGATGAAAATCCTCTGTGTGCTAACGACTTGACCTGCTATTCATGCAACTAATCCCCCGCCGAACATAGAAGGGATCCTTGTGACCCCATAGGTGATCGGTTTCCCCGACATCTTTGGCGCGCCAAGTAGGGGGAATTAGTTGTGAGAATCTGGTTCGTAGCTAGTACAATAGCTCTCTCGTCGCCATGGCTCCGAAGAAGAAGGCGAGCGGCGGTGCCCATAATCGCGATAATAATCCACTTAGCGACCAAAAAGCTAAGTTATATTAACTTTGAGTAATCCTTCCTTTTTATGAGGTTATCAGCCATCGAGTTCTTAAAGGGGATAGTCCGCCGTTTTGGTGTGCCAAACAGGGTCGCCACTGACAACGACATGCAATTCTCAAGTCGCACCGTCGTGCAGTACGTCCAAGACCTCGGCGACAAGGACAAAAACTTTGGACAAGCTACGCAAGTGCGGAAGGCGCTGGATTGATGAGTTGCCAGCGGTTCTTTGGTCAGTCAGAACGACGACAAATCGAGACACCAGCAAGACACCCCTCTCCCTCTTATCCGGGGCAGAGGTAGTTCTCCTCACGAAACTCACATATGGGTCACCTCGAGTGCTCGCATGTGACGAGCTTGAGCAAGAGCAGTTGTGGCAAGATGACGCAGCGCACATAGAGGAAGATCGTCTTCGTGCGGTTGTGCGAGCTACGTGCTACTAGCAAACTTTTCGCCACTACCATAGCCGCAAGGGTCATTCCCAAAGCTTTGAGGAAGGCGACCTTGTTCTTGGGCGCGTCCAGTCGGCCAAGAATTCTAGCAAGTTGACACCGAGTGGGAAGGCCCTTGTCGGGTAATATGAGTCACCAGGGCCGGCACTGTCCGCCTGGGGACCGAAGATGGTGTTCCCATGAGCAACTCCTTGAACAGCAAACATCTTCTTAAGTTTTACCCATAAGGCGTGGTTGCCGGCCCCCTGGCAGACCACTTTTTGTACAAGCCTTGCCGGCAAGGCATGTCACCCTTTGTACAAGCCAAACACAGACCCTGAGCAACAGATAAATAAATGAAGCGCTGACGCCCTAAGTTTTAGCATGCATGCTAGGTTAAGTTTCTATCTCTTTGTGTTAGGGTCGATAGTGCTTCACAACGGCTAGCCCCTAGCACAGAGGTTGAGTGCGTGTATTTCTGTCCCTTCTGGTCCTTTTTGGTTCACAGGCTGCCCAGGCGTTTCTGCCAAACCATTTGGAGGAGAGGAGATAGATCGGCGTCCCGACCCCGACAAGCCAAGGTTGTCGGGGACTGCAACTTCAAGCATCCAATCACAGCAAGCCAAAGTTGCCGGGGGCTACAAACTTAGATAAGTCTTTTTGTCCCATGCTATGTACTTTCGTATGAAACTTGGACATACAAAACTTTGCTCATTCCTATACCACCGTGCCCCCTCTTTCCGTGCCCAGAAACCCTTCCTTGGGCCGGAACTTGGTTGTAGTGCGATGGGAATGAAATAAATGAAGGGCCTAATCCTGCTCCGCTCCTACTCCCGCCAAGGGCATGAGTGTAAACGAGCTATGGAGTGGGAGGACGGCAAGGTCTGTTGCCGGGTGACGATGTTTATCTTAAGATAACAAGGACTCGCCCCTTGGTGTGAGCCTCGCCCGCGCACAAAAGAACCTGGCAAGCACCCTTTTCTTCATTAATACGTTGTTTACAAGTACAGTTCATACGGGATGTGGACATGAGCAAGGAATTGCAAAGTCTAAATTCGACAAGTGCCCGCGGGCTTAAGATTTTAAAAAAAGAGAGATAAGGTGCCCGTAATCCCTTTTTTGTCCCTCTCCTCATGAAGCACACCAAGACAGTGGAAGGGCAAAAAGAGCACCAAGGCGAGGTACAAGCAGCAGAAGGCACCAAGAGAGCCTCCCGGTGGCCGTCCAGAAGAGGGTTGGTGATGACGGTGCCGGAGAAGAAGCTGGAAGATGAGGCAACGGTTAGCCAATACGAGACGAAGGCGTCGGTGCCATCGTACTCTGACTTGACGGCCCGACACTCGCCTTCTTCGTCTTCTCCGACCCTCTAGCACCAGCCACCAAAAGCGGCAACCCCGAGAAGTTCAAGGAGCTGGCCTGGGAAGCCACCGCCAAGAACTACCCCCCGACAAATCGCTCCACCGGGAAGGAGGCCAGGTGCAGATGATGGTGCTGCCGGTGTCGCCCTGGGACGGTGTGTCTGACACCTAGTCAGACCCGTCATCCTCCCGCCCGCTAGCCCCGTCGTCGCTGCCGCTGTCCTCCTCGCCGCTGTCGCCCGAGGATGAGCTCTCGTCGTCGGTCGAGCTCTCCGCACAGCACCCTAGCTGTCCCGAGCACCCAAAGACCTTGATGGAGAGTAGGTCACTCTCCACTAGTTTGAAGTAGAGAACGTGCCCCTTCATCAAGCAGTGGGCGCGTGCGAAGGTTTTCCAACCCCGGCGAAGGAGCATTACATGAGGGACGGGGAACTTTGTGTTCACCCACATGTCTCCATTGCAACACCCCTCCATGTGAAGCCTCAGGTTCGGCGGTAGGTCGACCTCCAGCACCCTTGCGAACACCTTGGGGAAGCGGAGGCGGCTACGCGGTGACTCACGCAACTGCAAGATGAACTCCAACGCCATGTCTCAAACATGGCCGCTCGACGAGGTAGGAGGAGATGGAGGTGGAGAAGATGGCGCCACGGACGCCACCCTTCCACGCCCACCTCTGCGTCGACTGCCTCGCCGACCGCGACCCTGTTCGGCGCCTCCGCCTTGAGCATCTGGCTCTTCCTTGACCGCCGTGGCTTTCTGGCGGGAAGAAGATATAGTCGCCTCCGCAGAATGACGACCACTGTCCCGCCCTCTCGGCATGGTGATGGATGAGGGAATGGAAAAGTAGAAGACACGAGAGGATGCCTCTCCTCCTCCCCCTGGACCCCTTTTTATAGCCAAACCAAGGAGACTGAAGGCTAGCTTTACGCCTCTGAAGAGCCCTTTCGAATCCTGCTCATTAAGCCACCAGCAACGAGCGAGGCCGTCGACCGCCCTCCCCGCGCCAATCAAAGGCGCATGAGTATCGGCCATGGCGCATGTTCCCATATCCCATGCGTCCGTCATCTACCCCGCGCCGTGCATGCGGCATACGTGGCGAAAAAGGCGGGCTTGGGACGAAACATGGAACGGGGGCTCCAAGATTGAGGAAGGCAAGGAGAGTAAATGAGCAGTGGCCCCGCGCTTTCCCCCTCTTTTCAGGGGCGGGTGAGGGCCGCCTCTTTACTATTCACCATAGGGTGACACAAGCATGCTGCGATCACGCCACGCATAACCCCCACGTCATGCACTCGGTGCGAGTTGCGGGGAAGCACAACAGATAAAGAAATCATGGCAGTTCGCCTTTGCCACGCCCACCCGCGCACTGCTTTGGGCCTGGCCCAACTACGCCTTGCGCTCATGTGTGGCCAAGGCCCGAGGGCTCCTGTCGGTGTACAAAAGTATGGGTGCTTCTGTACCCCTTACTTGTGCACGGACGGTCGCAGCCACCCCTACAGTGAGGCTTGGTGAGGCAGAGGAAGATGGCAGGAGACAATAACAAAGAACATCAAGGCAAGTGCTCAGAGTAGCGAGCAGCAAGAGGCAAGCAGGGCCACGCCCGGCAACAAGCCTTGCCGAGGTGATCTGCGTGGCCCCCGACAAGCCTCTTGCCGGGGCAAGTTGTGAAGAGACCAACAAGGCCACCACCCTTGGGCTTGAGAGCTCTAACACCATCAACAATGATAAAGACCAAGGTTTGAGGAGCGCATGCTCGGAAGCATGCGGCTCCTCACGAAGATCAACAACCCACGAGTCCACGTGGGACCAAATGATGAAGACCCCCGGCAAGACCCTTGCCGGGGACGACTCCAAGGCCCCCGGCAAGCCTTGCCGGGGATGACCGCCGAGCCGTGGCCAGGCCCACGCTCAACAGGGTTCCGCCACCTCACCACCACTCCAACACGGTGATAAGCATGCCAGCAAAGCAGGCGCCTGCGTGGCGGCATGTAGATCTTCGTGGAAGCCTACCATTTTGCCAACACAGCAGCTGGTTAGCCAGCGTGGCACTGCATGCCTCGTCAGCCCAGACGCGTGGCAAGACGAGGGGGGTCGACGAAGGACGGGATGGCCTCTGTTGCCGTCCCCAATAAAGCGAGAGGACATGTATGCATCGCATTAAATGCGCTTGTCCTATGTTGATCGAGCGATAATCTCGTATCACTGTAGCTTGCCACCTCCCGTCTGCCGCTGTGGCAACCCCTTTGTGTATAAAAGGAGGCCCAAGGCGCACCGAGAAGGGGATTCAGACTTTTGGACAAAGCAGGTATCGTATCTAGTTCAAAAGCTCAAGAACACACTCACATAACCAGATAAAGCAGGACTAGGGTGTTACGCATCTTTGCGGCCCGAACCTGGATACAAATCCTCTGTGTGCTAATGACTCGACCTGCTCTTCATGCAACTAATCCCCCGCCGAACGTAGAAGGGATCCTTGTGACCCCATAGGTGACCGGTTCCCCTGACAAATTTGTTATGTATGGATGATGGATGAGATTCCGTGGATAGAGAGTCAGTTCCAATAGACTTATGGAATGTTCCCGTTCGTGTGCATCCAACAGGAATTAAACCCGCAAATTTACCAATTATGAATTGAGCACTTTAACCATTCAACCATGGATGCTTAACAGGGATCATCGTACATCGTAAATAACCAATTTTCATATAGAAAGACATATCATAGAAAAATGAAATTGAAAATATTCCGAGATGGCAAGTATTGGGAGACGACTATGAAAACACCTCTTTGGATCCTCGAATTGAAAGAGAGATTGAGAGGGATCAAGAATCCTAATTCTCGCTATTTGGAATGGATCCAATTCTATTGAGTCTAACTCATAGTGATCATTTCTCTTTAGCAAAGAATGACCTTGGTTATCAAAGGATTGAACAACCATGATCCATTTACTTATGATACCTAGTTGGCATTGATAACAAGGATCTAATGAATTATGAGTTTAATAGATCCTCTTTAGCAGAAAGACCTATATTGCTTGCTCATTATCAGATAATCACTTATTCCCAAACCTCGTGTGGGACTAATCGTTTTCATTTACCATCTCATGGAAAACCCTTTTCGTTCCGCTTAGCCCTATTGGGTATTTTAGTGTTAGGTTCTGTATGAACTGGATGATCCTATTTGGTCAAATACCTAACAAAAAATTATGATTTTCCTTTCATTAAGGTGTGAGGGCTTCTTATTCCACAAGAGCGAAAGCACCTTTTCATTCTTTCATATACTAGGGTTTTTACTTGGAAAAGGCAATGTTCCATACTAAAGGATTCGGGTCCATAACCACGAGTTCCAGTGCACTAGATCTTGTAGCACTTAGCAACGAATCCCTATCCATTAGTATTCCACATAAGAAATCCATTCTAGAAAAAAATACAATTAGATTAGCTCTTCATAGACAAACTTGGGGTTTACGAGCCAAGGTAAGATCGGCTCGGGATCATGGGACCCTTTTCTATCAGATAGGAGGGGCTCTTGTACAAAATAGATTACTAAGTAATAACCCCATAGAATCTATCTGTATAAAGATAAAGAGGCAATCGTGTCAGGAAGCGGGTTTTTATTTGGGCAAAAGGTACTTCGAACTTGGAACGAGCATGAAGAGATTAACGAGACTTCTTTCTCTTTTGAGTTTTTCCCCTGGAACCGATGAAAAAAAGTGGATCACTTCTTATGTACTCGCAAGATCTTTGGTCTTCCCCTGGAACCGCGCAAGATCTCTGGTCTTCCCCTGGAACCGATGAAAAAGAGTGGATCGCTTCTTATGTACTCGCTCAGAATGATTCTTCGCTATCTATAGTTCATGGCCTATTAGAAGTAGAAGGTGCTCTCATGCAATCCTTACCGATAGAAAAATATTGTAGTCTGGGTGATAATAGTCGAGTGACATTACTTTGTCGGTCCGAACTAAGGAATCTGTTAGAAATGTTTTGAAATGGATATTTTTCTCTCTTTGATCAGGGATTGCTATATGAAAAGAAGTGGAGTTTGAAAAAGGGAACGGAATGCTCAAACGGAACTGCTAGAGGAACGAATTTTCAATAGCATAACTTGGGCTCCTAGAATATGGCGCCCTTGGGACAATCTATTTGATTGCAGGGTTTTGTTCTGAAACAAAGATATCCGCGGAGGCCGGTTCGTTTGTCCTATTATGATATTCAGGACCAAGAGATACTGGATTCTCTTTCGAATAGGCCCTAAAAGGAGAAGAAAGGCTGAAATGCCAACGGACCTCTGTCTATTCTCTAATTCACCCAATCCGATAGTACCCGTTTTTGGAATGTCCGGTGCCAAAGTCACTGAATGGGCAAGTCACCAATCCAATCCCTTTGACAAATTGGATGTCATATTAGATATATATAGAAATATCATAGATAGAATAGACATATAGAATTTTTGGTCGGCAAATTCGACGGAATCATTGAGTGAAAAAGGATCAAAGAATGACAAAAGACGAGACTCTACTAGTCTTCACTCTTGTGGTCTCCTCTTCCTCGGTTTCTGTTTTCTTATTCGGGATCTTGCTTTTCATGGTTCTCATCTCCGCAACTCGCGATTTTCGCGAGAGAACCAAATCCAAGTTGGTGAAGATCATGATTTGGGCTGGCACAATATTGGGATCATTTGATTGATTTCCTTGATTTGATCGCTACTTAATGGGCGTGCGCTTAAAGGATACAAACATGGATTCGCAAACAAAAAGGGGAATTCGTAGTCACTTTTTCATGTCGCGTAAAAAAAGTCTTTACGCGAGAGCAATAGAGGTTGGGATACATCTATCTCTTCTGAGAAACCTCTTTTGGATTCTTAAGACCACCCTTGCAGTAGGATATCACATCTGCTTTGGGTTCTTTATTATCTCCTTCGAGGAATTTTTAGGACCATTCAGGCTATATATATTTAGTCTATTTTGGCGTTTACTGTCTACTTTTCTCAGGGAGATGGCTAAGGACCTCGGAAGATAGAGGAGAGCGCCAGACCCAGATTTCCGGAATACTTCTACGGGGAATGCTCATTGAATGAGCATTCTCCATATTATGCCTTGAAGAGGACTCGAACCTCCACGCTCTTCAGCACGAGATTTTGGGTCTCGCATGTCTACCATTTCACCATCAAGGCATCTTGAAAGTGAATCGTATTCCATGAATATGACATCTATCTAATGTGATATATGGAATATATGACAATGGTGGAGTCTTGAAGTATTTCGATCGATCGGTCATATAGGCTTGAGTCAGACATCAAATAGCTTCGATTAACATTATCCGTAGGACACCTTATATGTATCAAAATTGATATCAAAATCAAAAATATGAAAGATGTACAATCCAATTTTTCGATTCAATAGAAGCCCAAAGAGGTGCATATGGTACCCAAATAAGAATATGATAGATATGTCAAAAGCAAGTCTGATTACACCTATTCCTAATCCCAAATAGAATGTAAGGACGTAGGGATTTCTATGTAAACAGAGTACCCTATTTTCATAGGCTCGAATGACCCCTTCTCATAATAAGAATGTGCACGGTCTGGTTCGGTGTGGAATGAACTTATAATCTGATGATCGAGTCGATTCCATGATTATAAGTTCATAACCCTAGCGCCCATTCCCATTTTGGGCGGAACAGATCTACTAATTCTTTTATTCCAGTTAGTAAAAGGGATCTTGAACTAAGAAATAGACCTAGCAGTTAAAAGAGGGTATCCTGAGCAATTGTAAGAATGGGGTTCATTGATATTCCTGATATAGTAGATGCTATCACACATACAGTCATGCTCAATTCGATGGAACTGTTTGATCTTAAAGGGGATTTTCTATAATTTCGCACATAAGGGGTTATTTCTTGGTTTCGTCCATTCATTAATAACTTGATTATTTTTAATAATAGTAGATAGAAAGAACGCTCGTAAGGAGTCCTATTGAAACTAAGAAATATAGGCCTACTTGCCATCCACACCAGAATAGATAGAGTTTTCCGAAGAAACCTGCTAGTGGAGGAAGGCCTCCTAGGTATAAGAGACATAGGGCTAAAGAGAGAGCCAAAAAAGGATCTTTCGTGTATAATCCTGCATAATCTCGAATGTTATCAGTTCCGGTACGTAGACTAAATAATACAATGCAAGCGAAAGTTCCTAGATTCATGGAAATATAGAACAACATATAAGTTATCATGCTTGCATATCCATCATTTGAGTCTCCAACAATTATTCCAATAATTACATATCCGATTCGCCCTATGGACGAATATGCAAGCATACATTTCATACTTGTTTGAGTAATAGTAAGGATATTCCCAAAAATGATGCTAAGAATAGCTAGGATTACCAGAAGAAGGTGACATTCGTTTGATGAGAAATAAAAAGGAATATCGAGAATTCGCGTGGCTGAAGCTGAAGCAGCTACTTTCGAAGTAACAAAAAGAAAAGCAACGACTGGAGTGGGGGAGTCGGAGTCGAAAAGAGGATTCCTTGCTTCTTTCTCTCATGCAAAACCATGCATGAGACTTTCATCTCACACGGCTCCTAAGTGATAAAAGAAAGAAGAACTCGTCTTCTTTCTTTTTTGATTACCTTCCTCGCGTATGTATAAGACCAAATTCATTCTTTTTCGAAATCAATTTCAAAAAAGAACTACTAATCCTTAACTTTTTGAGGAATACTTTTTCAATCCTTTCGACCTTGGTTCCGTAGGATCAAGTCAGAAAGGTTGAGAAATAGAACAATCTGATTTGATTCGTTCCCAATAGCCATGAGATGATCATCTTAGGGTGATCCTTTTGTCAACGGATGCTCCTATTGGGAACCGATATATAAAAAATGCTTGACGAGCTAACCAGAAAAAGATAAATATGCTAGAAAATCTCATAAAAATTAGAAACATCTGATCGTCTATTAGACACACCAGTAAAACATAACCATTGGATATTATTTACGAACAGAATTTAGAGAAATTACCCACCTTTGCCATTAAGTAAAATAAGACATTTCATTACCTCTTCACGTGGAAAGAAAAACTTCCTACAAAAAAGGATATTATTTACTAACAGAATTTAGAGAAATTACCCACCTTTGCCATTCCATAAAATAAAACCTTTTATTACCTCTTCACGTGAAAAGAAAAACTTCCTAAAAAAAACACCCCTGCAGCTTCGTCGTTCAAGCTGCCGCGTGATCTGTACGGGATGCCCTAATTTATTGGACAGCGGGTGCTTGGCCGGGATGGCTGTTAGACTGTATTTACATGTGTATATTGTAACGTTGTATACCACCTCATTATATATATGTGATAGGCCACCCCTAGAGGGTTGTGCCGGTTCCCCCAAAGCCTATTGTCTTACATGGTATCACGCTAGGTTACGTCCGCTTCCGCCTAAAAACCCTAAACCGTCGCCGCCGCCGCCGCCACCGCGCCGCCGCCGCGCCCGCCGCCGCCGTCGCCCGACTGCTATGACGTCCGCCGCTGCGTCCGGCTCCACCGCCACCGGTTTTCTGCCG